>NW_018405103.1:481767-502621 GCF_002113885.1 Mizuhopecten yessoensis
CGAGGAACGATACAGGACAGACAAGGATAGAACAGAATCGGAAGGGACAGGACATGAGGAACGGTACAGGACAGACAAGGGTAAAACAGAATCGGGAGGGACAGGACATGAGGAACAGTACAGGACAGACAAGGACGGGACAGAATCGGAAGGGACAGGACATGGGGAACAGTACAGGACAGATAAGGGTAGAACAGAATCGGGAGGGACAGGACATGAGGAACAGTACAGGACAGACAAGGACGGGACAGAATCGGGAGGGACAGGACATGAGGAACAGTACAGGACAGATAAGGGTAGAACAGAATCGGGAGGGACAGGACATGAGGAATGATACAGGACAGACAAGGGTGGAATAGAATGGTTTACACTAAATGAACCACACACTCCCTCCTTCCATTAAATGGTCGGGGTATAAAAATGACGTCCAGAAAGTGGTCTCTTTATGTAGGTGGTTCAAATCACAATAACTACAATGTGGAACATTAAAAGTGGTCTCATAATACAGATGCACAGGTTCGACTGTATCAGTATGCCCCTGATAATGAATGCATCCCTCTCTTGATAACTTTGTAAGAGATCAATAATACGACATATGCTCCAAAAATCCACATGAACCCAGTCAGTGAAATCCTCTATCACTAAATACTTCTCTCGATGATGAGCATGTGCTCCTAGAATGAGCATGCCTTCTGTGTGCTTACTTTTGTTGGTGATTTGTTTGTGTTCCTCCATATCTTTCAAATTTCTTTCCTTCAATATTTCAAAGTTCTTTTCTGGAACATCACCTGAAAAAAACAATAAAAAGATATGTTTTGTTTTTATTTCTACATGTGTACATACCAAGTAACAGAGCATTTTGATAATTAATAATCATACAACTAGTCCTGTATAAGGTAATGAATCTTAATGCTATGTTTTTCACTTTAACCAGAAACTTGAGGGGGACATTTTTATATCAAACAAATATAACATGTTTATTATGAGATGATCATTTGCGCCATTTTGCTTATTAGACTTGGAGAATACAACTAGGTAAGTGATGGAGCGTGAACCCCAAGGATTCAGTAAAGGTAGGTTTTATTTGGTTTACATGTTTCGGATGGCTAGGCCAACCGTCATCAGAACAATTTTACAGTATCGTTTACAGAGCTAAGGTGGAAATTACTGTTCGCCACGTGACGTTAAAGTAATTGTTAAGTAATCATGTGATATACAAATGAAATTGCCGGGAAACGGCATGTTAGATAACAGATCAAAGTTGATTGTTGTTAAACATGAAGCTTAAATGGAAATGCGAATAAATACATACAATCCTATGTTGGTATTACTGGTTATTAATTTAGACAGTGTTCAATAGACCAAAAAATACTGTAAATGGAAACTTGTACGTCTCATACTGATAAGATGGATTTACATCTTCACATATATGGTATCGATTAATGTGTCCATTTTGTCTCCGTATTCTAGATAGTTATGGTTGATAGGTGGTGAATCTGTGTCTTGGAGAAGAGATTTATATGTTTGTCCCATAATGCCATCCCCATTTTTAAGTCCTGACCCTTTTTTCCAAAGGAGCATTTAAACATAAGAACACATATTTATCCCCTTCATCTGGGGATCCTCTGTATAAAAGTTGGTCAAAATCCCTTCACTTGTATTTGAGGAGTAGTCTTTCGAAGATTAACTCCTTCTGATCTGCCCCTCCCTCAGCCCCCTACATGGGGTTTGGAGGAGACACCTTTTATTTATACAGTACAGTATTCCCTTGACCCCAGGGATGTTCCATTTCTCATTTAGTTAAAAATACATTTAGCCATCCTGGACTAGCAGTCTTTAAAGAGAAAAGATGGCTGGACAGAAGACAGATGCATGGACACCTGAGTGTGCCATGGCATATAATAAAGTTTGTCTGGCCCTTTAGACAAAGTCAGAAAAACATGATCAATACATGGATAACAGTCTCGAAGTCTCACCTGTGGATCTGTGTGTACTAACTAAAGAGTTGTCTTCATCACTACTGCTGTCCTCACAAGAATCTGACGTCTTCTTCCCTTCAGTTTGATCAGCTGCTTTCTTCCCTTCCACATTCTGACAACCAGTTTCCTTCCCTTCATTGGTTTGTTCAGCAGACTATATTAATTGGAAGCAAATGGACAGGTATGGTACATTTCTAATTGTATGCTTCTTCAGAAAGTAACTTAAAGTGACTTATTATTACTCTGTATTGTTTCATTTTTTAAGAGCACAAATAACAGTTTTACTTTTTTATCCTTTTATTTTAGTAATTCTTTCTGTATCACCTTTGATTTCAGTTACATTCATTTTTCATGCAGATATTTCTGCAGAGGTATTTGATTTTTATTATTCCTTTTTTTTTTAGAATGTTTCAGTATGTCTAAAATCAATGAGGCATCATTAGAGTAGTATACATGTATTTCTGTTTTTAGTAAATTCTGTATTACCAATCTCATAGCAAAATTCTCTGCACATAGATGTAGTGCAATAGGTCCGCTTGTTGACATTCTCAATTTTCTCTTCTTATCTTTTGATAAATTGCCTTGAGTAACTAGAACACTGACAGGTCAGTAAGGGCCCCGTCTTGTGGTAATATATCCCTCATATTCATCAAGAAGCAATCTGCCCATTTAGCTGAGCTTGACGTTTGATATTTGGACAAAGAATCGCAAGGAAGCAAAATATACATTTGCTGGGATAACATAAATGTAAATACCGGTGCAATACTCATTTGTTAGCTTTGATTTGTTTTATTTCACCTTAAATACCTCCTCCATCAAAAGCCAGGGTCAAAGTCAGAGATCCACTTTGACCTTGACCTTTGACCCAGTAACACTGACCTCTGACCCAATGACCTTGACCTTTGCCAGTTGACTCCTTGTTTAATTCTGATCAACTTTGCTTCATCATGTCTTTACAAAATGTTCATCAGTGAAAAGATGCAAAATTTGACCTTGACCTTTGAAAACCTAATGATCTTGACCTTAATGACCTCAACTTTTTACCTCAGTGTGTCTCTTTGTTTAGTTCCAACCAACTTTGCTTCATAATGTCATAAGATGCTCATTAGTGAAAAGCTACAAAATTTGACCTTGACTTTTGACCGAATGACTTTGATCCTTGGTCAGTTGACTCCTTGTTTAATTCTGATTAACTTTGCTTCATGTCATAACAAAATGTTCATCAGTGAAAAGATGCAAAATTTGACCTAAACCTTTGAACCCAATGACCTTGACTTTTTACCTCAGTGTGTATTTTTGTGACCTGAACATCTTGACCAAGTTTCATGTAAATCGGTCAATAAATACAATATATATATAAGTTATCAGCCAGGAACAAAAATTGTGGACAGACAGACAGACGTACGAACAGACAGAGAGATTACTGTAGGGCACCTGTATCTCCGATACAGGGCCCTAATAATTAAATCTGTGTTTTCTCTATTTCAATATATACTACTCATCTCATATTATTACTCTATAGACCTTGTATTTTTTATACAAAAATTCTTCAACAGAGATTGGTACACTAATATCTGAAATATCCAGGCAACATTTGACCTAGGACTTTTGGTTATGTCATTCTTTAAAGATTTAACAAATTTGACCCCTGCAGTGAACTTGATAATGGAACAAGGCCATTTGTATGAACAAACCAGATACTAATAGGCCTCTACCACAGCATGCTTAAGGCCAAATATCATAACTCTAAATCTCATTTATTCAGAAGAAGTCATTAAAAAGTAGATAGTGGACAATGGACAGACATGCAGATGACATTTTACCAATGATAAATGTGTCACAAAGTTACACATAAAAACCATGACACAAAAACAAAATATTTTTGACTGAAATTGCTTATCAATTCACAGGCATTTGTAATATGAACTGGAAGTCTGATCAAAACAGATTAAATCACTCAAATATCCTGGAAGAAAAATCATGAATGTGATATAGCAAACTTTTAGACTTTCTTTTTCATTTCTTCAAATGAATAAAATGTTATTGATTATTAGGCCCACTGCCCCAGTGTGTAATCTGTAGAATTTTTATTCATTCAAAAAAATCAAATTTTATTATATACAATAACAACTTGCAGTTCAACCAGAGGAAATGTGAAGTAAACATCTTACGATGGAAGAAAACTTTTAAATGACCCTCTATGGAGTGGGAACATCACAGTACTCACCTAGAGGAAGGTGTAGGTACCAGGTTATGATGAGATAACCTGGTACCTTCCATATATAACCTTCCACCCACACACATCAAACCACCTGACAGAGTAAGAAGATGTATACTCACCTTGGGGAAATTGTAAGTACTTGGTTGTAGAGACGGCGACAAATCGTTGAGTGACCCTGAGCTAGTTGTCGGGGTAGTACTGGGAGATTCTGCTCCAGTATCTGACTGTACGTCCTTCTGTGTCGTTTGTTGTGTTGTAGGGGCAACATCAGGTTCTGGCTGGTGTGACCTATTACAAAAATAAAACAGGATGAAGGCATATTTCTAACATGTTACACAATTAATCTAAAATTGCCTAGTAATTAAACAAAGAATCTAATGTCTTCTATTGTCTCTAACTTTGGTTATATTAAATGTGTTTCCTGTGGTGCTGATCAGCATGTTACACACTCTCCTTTCATTCTGGCTCATATTGTTTAGTGTAATCCCATTATTCTTCGTCCCATCACTTTTTTTCCTTGTTACATGTTTTCATGTTTTATGTGCAGTCAAAAAAGTATGAAATACATAAAAAAAAAAAAATCTTCGGCAGAATTTCCATTTACACAATTACAACCCTAACATACAACAAGACATTAATAAAAAGTCTGCAAAACTAATATAAATATCTGGATACTATAATACTGTTATATCATACCGATGGGTTACATCACAGGGTCTCACAATTATCTATAATATTGTTATATCATATCACATGGTCTCAAAATTATCTATAATATTGTTATATCATAATGATTGGTTACATCACAGGGTCTCACAATTATCTATAATACTGTTATATCATAACGATGGGTTACATCACAGGGTCTCACAATTATCGATAATATTGTTATATCATAATGATGGGTTACATCACAGGGTCTCACAATTAACTATAATACTGTTATATCATAATGATGGGTTACATCACAGGGTCTCACAATTATCGATAATATTGTTATATCATAATGATGGGTTACATCACAGGGACTCACAATTATCTATAATACTGTTATATCATAACGATGGGTTACATCACAGGGTCTCACAATTAACTATAATACTGTTATATCATAATGATGGGTTACATCACAGGGTCTCACAATTATCTATAATACTGTTATATCATAATGATTGGGTAGATCACAGGGTCTCACAATTATCTATAATACTGTTGTATCATAATGATGGGTTACATCACAGGGTCTCACAATTATCTATAATACTGTTATACACAATTATCAAAGTCCCGCGACAACTGCTAGTGCATTCCTGTGACTGTCTGTTAAGAAAACATGAAACGGTGTTGGCCGTCAACTCAGATAGCAGTTTGTGATTAATAAGAAATGGTAATGAAATCGTACAGAATACCCAGAATGATTTTGCATCCATTTTTGAGATATCATCACCAAAAATGTTTTTATGTAGAAGTTCCTTTAATGAATGAAGCTTGAAAAAAATATTTTGGAGATCTAAGGTCAAAGTCACTAGTAAAACTTAAAAAAAAATTGAACAGAGTTTACATTTAACATCTTCCTGTATTTTCCACGAATCAGACTTAAAATCAATACAAGGGCCTTATAGTGGTCACCTGAGTTATATCACGGGAATCTAATTCCGTGGTTATATTATATATATAAATAGGTACTTGTAGCTCAATTTCATTGTTGAGATGTGATGTGGAAAACAACATGTAAACAAAGTGAAATACAATACTTGTCATGTCACCAAAGGATAAGAACTTTAAAATCTATTCAAATAAATTATTTTGCTATTGAGAAATATAATATCAATTGCTATTAAGCCAATTTTCCTCTTTGGCCAACCCCGGGGATAGGTCAGGATCTTAGTTTCTGATACTATTTGATTTCAATTTCATTATAACTATTCCAACCAAGTTTGAATTATTTCTTGCTGAAAATGGACAAGATATAGTCAGAAGTGTTATTTTCCTATATAAACCAAGAAGAACAGATTACCAAAGGGTAATATAACTAACAATTTATATAATGCACCTAAGGGCATTTCCATCCATAAAGGAAACTTGAATCTTGTACCATCCGAGTGCAGAGTTTTTATAAAATACATGTACCAGCCATTTTTACCCTTTTTGGCCTCACCCGGGCTCCAGCCCCTGGGGCAAGGTGGGATCTTATTTTTTCATACCAATAATGCACCTAAGGACCTTTCTATCCATTTAGAGTGTTTGTTTGTAATACATGAGTCTGATGAAAAGGATTTTTGAGTTTTTAGCCATTTTCCCCATTTGGGACCCACGTACCCCTCCAGCCCCTTGGGATCGGGCAGGATCGGATTTTCTCATACTATCTAATTGCTATCTGGCATCATAATCATTCCATCCAACTTTAAATAATTTCCTGCTGAAAAATGACAAAATATACCCAAAATTGTTATTTCCCTATATATAAACTATAATAAACTTTACCCCCTCCCCAAGGGAAAACGGATGGCCCATGGGTACTGAAATTTACAATTAACTTAAAGCCCCTGATGGTCTTTCCATCCATGCGAAAAATGAATGGAGTACAATTCGGCTTTAAGCACATGCATGTTTATGAAATATTAAATCAATAGGAAAACCTGTTTGTTTTTAATATATAATCTTGGACAGCTAGGAAGATAACCTTATTTTCTTGTAATGGCAATGTCTCGTTCCCAAACAGTAGAATATCTGTGGTAATATTACAAGGCAAAGAATATAAGTACTGTCTTCTTATGTCATCATATCTGGTACATTCTAAAAGAAAGTGAGCAGTGCTTTCAACTTGACCGCATACACATAGCGGAGATTGAACAATATTTTTACTAAATAAATGACTGTTTAAGGAACTGCATTCCATTCGCAGACGAGCATGGTATATTTGACCCTTACGGGTTCCAAAAGTGTAGTGGATTGGTACTTTTCTACTTAACTGTTTATCAAGGTATAATTTTATAGCAGGAACAGACGGTTTTGATCTAACATCAGATGGTAGTTTATTCCATTGATCTATAGTAGATGGTAAAAACGATTGTTTATAAAAAGCAGTTTTGCACAATATTGGAGTGACACATGTATGATCTGAGTTCCTTGTATCATATCTATGTCCCTCCGAAACTGTGAGGAACAAGATTATACAAATATTGAGGCGTATATTGGTAAAACATTTTATGAAATTGAAGAATTTTTCGATTTTGTCTACGATCAAATAATCTCGTCCATCTTGCTTCATTGAACAATTTGTCAATACTTGTTAGTTTTGTCGCGCCAGTTACTATCCGAGCAGCTTCAACATTGAGGTTTTCAAGTTTTTTTTCCAGTTCTTTTGGAATATTTTCCCATACTATATCACCATATTCGAGAAGTGGTCTTATAAAAGAGAAATACATAGTTTGCAAAGTTTGTCTATCTAATTGGAATTTCAAAGATCTCATTATATTGATTTTAAAGGAGGCTTTTACAATGATATAATTAACTTGATCTAGCCAACGACCATCTCCAGAGTAGTACACACCAAGGTGCTTGTGAGAGGATACATTATTTATTGGAAAGTTGTTCATATGTAGAGGGGGGTGGTAAATGGGATTTCGTTTCCTGCTTATTATCATAGATTCAGTTTTTTGGGGATTGAAGTCTACAAGCCACTGTCGGGACCACACATGAATTCTATTAATATCTGATTCTAATGTAGCATGTGCCGTAACGGGATTGTCTACTTCTATGTAAAGGGACGTATCATCGGCAAATAGCTTAATTGTGGAATTGATTTCATAAACAATGTCATTAATATATACAAGAAATAAAAGAGGACCGAGGATCGAGCCCTGAGGTACCCGAGCTATGATAGTAAACTTTACCCCCTCCCCAAGGGAGAACTGATGGCCCGGGTATTTACAATTTACATAAAGCCCCAGATGATCTTTCTATTCATGCAGGGAAATTGACTGTAGTAACTCTGAGTCTAGAGAAAAAGATTTTTTAAATATTAGTTAATTTTCCCTTCGGGGCCCCGCCCTGGCCCCTGGGGTTGAAGTAGGAATCCCAATTTTACAATTTTGTAGCCTTATCTACCAAGGATGATTCTGAATAAGTTTGAAAAAATTCCATCTTCTGGTTCTTGAGAAGAAGTTGAAAATGTAAAAAGTTTTTGCACGACGGACGGACGGTGCAGGACGACGGACGGAAAGCATTCAGAATAGGTAACTTGAGCAAAACTCAGGTGACCTAAAAAAATGCCAATAACATATAGCACTTACTTTGGATCATGCGTTGAAATCATTGTTGGTTCTGACATTACAGCTTTAGAATGTTTCCCTATCATTACAGTGTTAGCTCCAAAGACGTTGATGGTTTGAGGAGGATCTTGTGCAGGCTGCGGTGGTGGTGGTGGCGATGGTGGTTTTGGCTCAGACTTCTCATAAAGGTGATGGTGGACAATAGTCAAAACAGGCCCTTCCTTATAATTAGTACCTTAAGAAAGATTTAGTTGAATTAGCTTATAAGAATTTGCGAGTTTAGGTTTGAAATAGATTTTCCAATTATTTTGGATTTCTGACTGACCTGAAAAAACCCGGAAGTAAAAACACTTTTTCAGAAAATTCAAGCTAATACCCGGTTCAGGTTCTGGGATTGAACCCAAGTCAACTGTGCATAAGGTCAGAAAGTCAACCTTTTTACCAAATCTGCCCATATTTTAGACGACAGCTATACTGTACTTGTTGTATTCCTTATACTGCATCTGTAGTGTTCCAGTATAGGTAGTTCAATACAAGTTCTATATCTCTTTTGATTTTATAATATATGACCTTAACAATATCCTACCTCCGTATCAACGGGACCAGAAGCCTGAGTGCTGATATGGGTTGAAGGGTAACATGCCGTACGCAAAACATCTAATATACCTGTAATATAATAGGTAAACTTACCTGTAAGGTATGGAAATAGAGTAGGTGAGAATTCCGGAGGTTGTTTACCCTTCATGTGAGTAGAAGGATCAGGGACGTCACTTCCAGCTGGACATCTTCTGTCAGAGTCTTTTTGAGGGACATTGCCCGCCATTAAACCTTTAGAAGACCGCTGCCCTCCACTGTAGGTAAGTGTATTTTCCAGGACCTTACCTTGATCTTCTATGCTACTCTTCCACTTTTTACTATAAAAATGTGGCTCTTTATCTTCTTTTTGTGCATCAGTACTAAGCATGCTCTCTTGTTTTGAAGATTTAAGATTTGCGTCGCCCAAGTCTTTCCCAAGTGCTGCATCCCCAGAGTCATTCACTAGCCCTGTGTTGTCAAGACTTGTCTCTCCTGGGTCTTTTACTGGCTTAGATTCACCCTTTTGTTGTAGCTGCTCCTCCCCAGACAAAGAGTCATATCCAGACTCTGTTAATGCACAGACTGTTTTGATTTCTGTGTTATCGGCCCTTCCAGATTCCAACTGATCTTCCTCTAAATCAGTTTCAGGAGTGTCGTCCCCATTGGACATAACAGGTGTAGCAGCTGGATCACCATGTACTGATACTTTGGTTTCCTCAGACGTCTCCAGTGTGGAATTCTCCGTTGATGTAGAAACCTGAGACGGATGAATGTGTTCTGATCCTAAACCTTCATCTTGGCTGTTTCCAGACTCACTAGCTCCTTCATCACCCTCCAAACGAGGTTCTGCTGAACTCTCTTGTCCATTGCTGTCCACAGTGTTTGAGGACTCTGAAATTTAAATCAAAAGCCGGTCATTTGACGTCAAATGAATTGGGGGAAGATTTTTTCTTTTAATTTCAAGCATGGTGTTCAACCCCTATCATAATGACATATGTCTTTTTGGACAAGATGTTCTTCTCGGTTGTTGTCTAAAGAAAAGACATGCAAATTACTGTGTTTTAAGTTACTTCAAGATGTTCTATTCTGCCTGAAAAGCATATTGGAGGTGTTACAGATTTAAATACCTGGAAGTAAGTCAGTGTTTGCTGTTCTGCTGTCGTTGTTATCTGTCTTTTTTTCTTTTTCTTCCAAAATTGGCTACAAGATTTTATAAATATATTCAATGAAAACAATTGAAACTAGAACTGTTACTCGCAGGCTAACTTGATAGCAATCTCTATCCAGAACTGTCGTTCACAAAACAGCTAAAAAGAATCCAGCATGTGCTTAAATTACAATATGGTTTTGTTCATGTCAAGCATAGGTAGATATCAAGCCGTTTAACACAACAGAACATACAAATATAATCCTATCGATATCGTGTTGAAAGTTGTCTGACGGTGACATATTTGGGAGAAATGACGTTTTTAATCAATCGATTATGTAAAACATTGCCAAATGACGTAAAAGCTAAAACGGATTTTCAAGACTTTGCCAAGATTCTTTGCATTTAGCCGTTGACAGCAGTGTAAGTGATTGAAAGGAACGACAACTCTGAACAGAGATTGCTTCAGTAGCAGTACTTTGGTAAACATTTTAAAATGGAAGCTAGATTAGGAGCATTACTCTCAATATAGTAGTCAAAATGATAAATACATAGGTGACCAACAACTACCTAATCAAGGTGGATCATGTATACAAAGATAAATCATATCAGCAGCACAGAAGTAATTCAGACAAAATGTATTAATGTAATTAAGAAAAGGGATGTATAGCTCCTGTTGATGTAGTTAAAAGAAACAAAGAGGCCCAGAGGGTCTGTATTGCTGTATTAAATGTCATAGTGACCTGCATTTGGTTCTTCACTAGATGTGCTTGCATATATACTTATTTTGAAAAGCCAGTATGAAACAATATAATATATATATGAAATTCGGAAATCAGTTTTTCCATAATTTGGGTTGTACATGTAGGTCAAAATATAGGTCACAGTGTCCTACTTTTATTCAGGAAACTACCTTCCCCAAACTTAACCCTGTTATAAGTTGATTTCAGTTTGATGATGATATAAAATGATGTTGTAGAAGAAAATAATGCTGGAAAAATCTTTACCTTGAAAGAGGGAGGAGGTAAAATTACAGGTTGCAGTGACCTACTAACTTTTAGTTTGCAATACTCGCGAAATACAACCATATGTTAATCAAGCTGAAATTTTAGCTCAACTTTAATGTGTATTAACAGGGTTTATCATATGTTTACTCAGAATATGAGTGTTTTTGCATATTTGATAACTTCTGACCACTCCTGATACCACTTCCGGTCAACCGTGTGATAAGTTTCTCGTAATGCACCCCCCCATGTGATAACAATTCTCGTAATGCACCCCCTGTTCGGAACACCTCTACTTCTGTATTGGATATGGGAAGCGCCCAAAGCGTTCCGAGTAAAATCCGGATTTGCGCTGTCAGGTTTTTTTTTGCTTAGACAGTGTGTTGAGCAGACGTCAACAAACAAAATGCCAACAAACCAGGGAGAGGAAATACTTAATTCTCTAGCGTCTAGAATATTTGAAGAGTGCAAGGTTGTGACAAGGACACGGAGAACTTCGTCAAAAGTATGAAAAACACAAACACTCACAGAAAAACGGAGTCGGACGTCGGAGTTGAACATATGATAAAAAGTTTATAATATGACCATTTTGATATCTTATCCCTTATCAGCCCTCGGGGATATGATATCAAAATGGTCATATAATAACCTCTAAATAATGTTAAAGGGCTTAATTGGGGATGGGGGGATAAGATAAAGAGAAGCTGGTAGCATAAATATTTTAATGAGCATGACTGTATTACATTTAGTGTGTCTGTATCAAAACCATGAACTCACCACATTGTTGCTGTGCCCCGACTGGTTACTGGAAAATAGCAATTCCCTAGATGTCTCATTCCTGTCGTCATCATCAAAATAGTTATTATTCTGCCATTGATTTCTTAGGAGATTACCCATGTTTTGACGGGAACTTGAATATGAAATCAACTGTGTTGCATGTACAGAAGCAGCTTGTGGATGTTCCCGAGAAGAAGCATTTTGATGCTCATACGAAGACATTGCCCTGTTTTCGGAGTTAGTGATGTACTGCTGCAGCTTTCTCCTGTCTTCCATAGCTACCTTGATCACTCCTTGTGCTTTCCGTTCTTTAAATCTAGAGTTCTTCTCCAGATCATAAAATGGAATTGGAGTAATCGCTTTCAGTCCTATGAAATTGATGTTCTTATCTACTGTTTGAACAGGAATAAGAGCATTTACCTTTTGGCGTTGAACACATTCAGAAAGATATTTCGCACGTTCTTTAGATAGTTTATCACTTATCTTGGAAATGTGCTGTTCGGCTTCATCTTCTGTTATGAACCTTGTCATCATAATTAGTTCTTCTAGTACGCCTGTAAGAACTTTATCCTTCATGAATTTATCAGTGATAAAAGCCAATATCTTCATGCATTTTGCGGTCACATTCTTTGTTTGACCGAAAACACCAGCTTCTGGGAAAATATCAGAATCATCGTACAGATGTATCCTTGCATCCAAAAGGTTACATGTAGGTTTCATGGCTATTCGTTTCAACCATGGAAGAAACTTATCTTCCACCTTATCATAATCCTCCTTGGCATAAATAACAGCCACATCAACAAGGTATGGTAGTTGGTGAAATCCTGGTGGTTCATTCCATTGTTCACTGTTTGGTACAGAATCTTTCTCTACATCTGACCCAGATTGATTATCATGCTTGGCTCTTCCTTGTTCATTCTTGTTCTTCTGGTGCCCACTATTTGACTGCGAATTGGTCTTGGGCCTAGCACCTTTATCATCTGGTTGGCTGCTTGCCATTATTTACTACAGTGCAAAACAAAACTGAAAGGCAAAATGTAACACACATTTGAAAAATACAAAACCCTGAAAATCAAAATTTGTAAATCATTTTATATTTAAATCCAAAATTTACACACAAAGATATGGCCAAGTGTTAATGCATCCAGATTGTTTGTGTATTACAGAATTCAAATATTTGTATAAAAAAACTTGTTCATTGCAGAAGTTTCTTAAGATATGTGTGATGGATTAATGAATACAGGTCTATTAAAATAACACCATTTATTCTATAGTTAATATTAAACTAGCTGCGATAACGTAGCTTTCTGACAACGAGAGATTTTTTTATAAATGGCCGGGGCAGAGGAGTATTAATATTACTCATATATATTTTTTGGGGTATTTTCCAGGTAACATTTGAACAGAATTCCTGAATTCTAAACTTCCACAAGCTTAAATGGAATTAAACAATATACATCTGTTCCGATGAGAAGGCAATGATTATGCTAACGGTAGTATTTTCTCTGGAGCCTCATTCATTCCATCTACGACGACTCATCAACAGTAAAAGTGTGGAAATCTCCAAGGCTGCACTAGATATTCTCGGTGTCTTTCGTACACTTCAGCCCAACAGTGAGCCACCATCATGTAATTACTTACAGATACAGAAGGGAACCTACTTTCGTTTTAAAATGTATGCTAAATCATTGGAGGACGAACGATGGATCTCCTCTGACAGACACTCATTATCCTCGATGTGTTTTATATCTAGCGAGTTCTTCTGGCCTCCTGGCAATTATTTGAGCTGTGGCGTCGAACACGAATATCATCGGGAAAGTCTAAGGTATTATAAAAATAGAACTGTTGGAAATTCCAAAAGCGGAACATACTGGTCCTCGGGAAATCTTGTACGCCGTTCCCGGACCCGGGCTTAAAACCCGATACAGGAATAAGAAGATATTTTAATATCTCAACAACGCCATTGTTTTATAAATATTTTAAAATCTAATAATACCAAATATTATATTCTAAATGTGACTTTTAGAATGAAATAATAAAAGTATCAGATAATATAAAAATCGACGATAATGGGACATTTCAAGAATGGCATATATAACTCGTTATTTATTCATTTATATCATTCGGACTAATATCTCTGGGCAGGTAAGTCAATCTGGTTAATATCTCTAGGTAGGTAACATTACAGCAGTGACGGCAGCACAATTTGCCCCAAAAGACCCCAAAAAAGACGTTAACTGGATAGTTATGGTGACGCGGGTATTATTTATTAGACGTATTTGAGTTACTTCCCTTGCAAACAAGTTTACCGTTTGTCTTTTCACCATCCCCGATGACAGAAGTTTTATCGATATTTTTTAAATACCTAAAATGGTATTTTTCTCACTCTTTCCACATTATTTTATACAGAGAAGAAGTAGGAGAATGTAAAGATAAAGGAGAGAGGAAGGGGAAAAGAAATTTTCGAGACTGATGTCGTTTTCAGAAGAAAATAAACTAATAGTGTATACGTATACCACAACAAAAATCGCTGCAATTTATATAGAGGTACCAACGCTAAATCATTAGCTACTTAAGCAATACAATCAATACAATGCAAGCCGTAAACGTAAGTTTGCATGTGAAAACTTAAACAAATCGCTTCAATTTAATGATGAAACTTTGTACACATTCAAATATATTTTTTATTTTGTACAGAAGATAGATTGTTGTCACCATGACCTCGTCAAAATGCAAGATTTTTAAAGCTTCAAGACAGCACTACAAACTGGAACAATATAAACTAAAAGCGCACTCCTCCAACCCTGGAATGTATACTCAAATTTGAGGTCTTCCAGTAATATACAGATACAGCTACAGATACACCAGAGACGTATATATTGTCTCTGTTGTCACCAAGCAGTAACACTTCAAGGGAAAGCTGATCTTGGATAGATGCAAAACTTGCTTGTCTATGAGGGACGCGTTTAGGTTGAACTGTGTGAAAAACTCATATAGCATGGATGGCAAACTTTTCGTAGTGCTGCAGAACGGCAAAAAGAGAAAACTTTGTTTTGACACCCCACCAAAGGAGAACTATTTGCTGGAGGACGCCAACTTTTCACGATATTGATCTTGAATCGTGAAGATCGGTGCGGGACTTTGGGCACGGTCTGTTGCCTATACCGATCTGTGTGTAAATAGTAAATAGTGTTGTGTGTCATTTAGTGATTTTCTTCATAGTGAGGATGTGTGCATGGATTGTATAAAAACGTACATTGTAGCTACAGGTAAGCCAATATAAAGTATACATTTCACTCTGTAAGAATGTCTGCTGTCCTTTATACTTATGCAACTCACCTAAGTTTATCATTTTTGAATTTTGATTTTTGATCATAGTACTACAATATACAATGTAATTGTGTAATTACTACATGAGTTCAATTCGAGTAAATATTGTACTTATAAGTGTTTATCAGATGCAATTAATATACACGATCAGTTTTTCATATACAGCGATTGATATATATTTATTTAGCATAACTACAAATGCTGATCAAATCAGCGCATTTTGTTAGAACAGATATAAAGCATCGAATGATGGAGTAGAGTGTGTATTATTATGACTATTTATTATAAGACAAATAATTATATATCTTTGTATCATCCCATTTTCTTTTTTATTTCTCGCTCAGAATGTTTCTGATTTCTCATTTTGAGATGTTCCCTTATTTACGTCAGATTATGCATTTTTAGCTCACTTGGCCCTTCGGGCCAGGTGAGCTTATGCCGTGGTGCGTCGTCCGACGTCCGGCGTCAATATTTTACTTTAAACGACTTCTTCTTAATAACCGAAAGGCCTAGGGTTATGATATTTGGCCAAAAGCAAACTATGATGAAGGGCCTCCAAGTTTGTTCAAATAAATGACCTTCATCCATTTTCAAGGTCACTGGGGTCAATTGTCTTAAATAATCTTTAAACAACTTCTTCTGAATATCTTAGAGGCATAGGATAATAATATTTGGCCAGTAACATGCTAGGATAATGGGCTACTAAGTTTTCTTTAAATGAATGACCTTTACCTATATTCAAGGTCACAGGGGTCAAATATGTTTAAAACCTTTAAACAACTTCTTCTCAATAACAAAGTGGCATAGATTAATGATATTTAGCCAGTAACATGCTGGGATAAAGGGCTACCAAGTTTGTTAAAACAAATTACCTTTACTTATATTTAAGGTCACAGGGGTCAAATATGTTTAAAACATTTAAACAACTTTTTCTAAATAACCAAGAATAATGATATTTGGCCAGTAACATGCTTGGATAAAGGGCTACCAAGTTTGTTCAAATAAATAACCTTCATCCATTTTCAAGGTCACAGGGGTCAAATATGTTAAACATCTTTTAAAAACTTCTTCTCAATAAACAAAAGGCCTTGGATGATGACATTTGGCTAGTAAAATGATGGGATGAAGGGCTACCAAGTTTGATCAAACAAATGACCTTCATCTATGTTCAAGGTCACAGGGGTCAAATATATTTAAAACCCTTACACAACTTCTCCTGAATACCCAAGAGGCATAGAACAATGATATTTGACCAGTATCATGTTCAGATGAAGGGCTACCAAGTTTGTTCAAACAAACGACCTTCACTCATTTTAAAGGTCACAGGGGTCAAATATGTTTTAAATCTTTAAACAACCTCTCCTGAATATCCAAGAGGCATAGGCTAATGATATTTGGCCAGTAACATGCTGGAATGAAGAGCTACCAAGTTTGTTCAAATGAATTACCTTTATATATTTTCAAGGTCACAGTGGTCAAATATGTTTAAAACCTTTAAACAACTTCTTCTCAATAACCAAAAGGCCTTGGATGATGATATTTGGCCAGTAACATGCTTTGATTAACGGCTACCTTTATTCGAATGAATGACCTTCGCTCATATTCAAGGTCACAGGGATCAAATATGTTTAAATCTTTAAATGACTTTTTCTGAATGTTTAAAAGGTCCAGGGTAATGATATTTAGCCAGAAGTATGCTGGGACGGAAGGCTATAAACTGTCAAGGTCACAGGCGTCATATGCTTAAATCATTTAACAGATTCAAAGGAATCGAACACAGATATTTTGCCTGTAGCTGTATATTAGTCCACTTTTAAGATTACAAGTTTGAGATTAATACCAGGTGAGCGATTCAGGCCCATTGGGCCTCTTGTTTGTTTTGAGATGGCCCCTTTTTACGTCCGGCTTTATAATATTAATAATGAGACCTATATTTATATTATAATATTTATTTTTTATCGGGTATAAGATATATATTTGATAAAAGAATTGCAACGAATTAAGAGTATTGTATTGATATGGATCGGGCAGGAACGGGCGACGATTTACAGGAACGGACAGAAACGGGCGACGATTTACAGGAAAGGGCAGAAACGGGGCAGGATCGGACTTATTTATATATATATAATTTAATCTTGCTGGTAACAAGCATTTTGATTGGCTTAGAAAATTATGTTATCAGCCAATAACATAAATCAAAGTACTGAAAGTACTGAAAGCTAAGGCAAAAGACATATATAAATACTATTTTTGGAATGGAGAACAAAATAAAGACGAAGTTCCCATCATATTGTACAGAAGGATTTACTGTTAATTTGTTATGAATCATAGTTTTATGTAAAAGTGTACCACTGTGAAGTTATTCTTCTTATGTGTACAGTATATCTTTATAGGTTTGTCAGAAGAGGGGTACCAAGTTTCCTCTAGAATATATCATTTTAGACCTTTTAGATAATGCATTTGCATAGGAATTAGGAATTGCTTCCCTTTGTCAATGTTTCAAACATACTGAAACTGGCATTTACCCCTTTGGCCAATACCTGATTAATTTAAACCATTAAATAGATTATGCACAGATTGTATTCATCTTTGAACTTTGCCTTTCTTGGTGAATAAGATATCAATCAAGTTTCTTCAGAATCTTGCCAAATCTGACAAAGTTACTTGGCAAAAATCATTGACCAAACAGAGTACAGTATGCTAACTAATTATGCATGGATTTCACTCAACTTTGAACTTATCGTCTAAGTTTGTGTATTGATCAATAAATATTCAAGCTAGTTATCTTGTAAAGTGTGGACATTGACCAGGGTATGCATGCTTTTTAATACGTGTGAATAATTTTGTTCAAATTTCAATTTTGCATCAGTCTGTGTATATTGTTACAGAACAATATTTAAGGATGTTAACTTGCTGAAACTAAATTGTGGACAGACAAGTGGATGACTGCTACCCATACCTTTACAAGTGTCTCAATAATTTTGAAAAGCTTTTAAATACAGTGGTTTATATATTCACTGCAGTGAAAAGGTTTCTTCTTATGAAAAATGGAATTATTTTGCATCTGTGTTCCTAGGAACCAATAAGATACAAAGCACTCTAATACAATATGATACATTGTTGCATGTTTCAATATTGAATAAGATAAACAAAATATAAAAATACATACCTACACACACACAAGATTAGGAGAGATACATTATTTTCCCTCTATTTCCATTGCATAAATTCTTCACAAGAAAAACAACAACTTTATAGCATATGTTCAGCTTTATCATCTTCATAGGCTAGCATTTGAAATAAGATGCACATATTAATTTCAAATATATTTTATAAGAGTACTGTGAATGTACCAGCTAGAGCACATACTATATTATTACAGTTGTCATTATTGTTTGTTTCAGAACTGATAGCATTGTGCAACAAATGTTGACAACAAGACTTATTGAAAGTTGAGGTTGCATGTGTATATGCAAACAGGTAGTGCATGATTTAATGTTCAGAATGATGGAGCATGTTTTATAAAATTTGGTTTGAATACTTAGTTAGGAAAGCACTGACAATTTTTCTGTCACATGTACATGTACAGGTTGTGAAGCTTTAGCCTTCACCTTGAGTGTATGAACTTGACCTTAAAACTGTCTTGAACAATTGATGGATGAAATTTAGAAATGAAGTTTCAAGAAATATGGTTGAAAACTTAAGAAATAATTGCTTTCATTGACATAGCCAAGATACAATCTTGTGTGTGATTCCTCTCACATATCACACAAGATTTAATATCAAATGTTGGACACGGTAAAATCGATCGAAATTAACAAACATAAAGTTACATGTTATAATTTTATTTTATTTTATTGATATTGATCATAAGCATTGTAAAGTACAATGTATACCAGGGATCTTACATTTCTTTTACTGCTTAACATTTGCGTTGACTTTTAATTCACTGGACAAAAACTACTAGGAAGCCTTGACCAGTATTTCTATCTTTAAAAACATATTTTAAATGTTTTTCCAATTTTCTCCAACCACCCATAGTGTTATATTGATCAAAACAAACGTAGTCTCCAACATTTGTGCCTTTAGTCAGTAGGGGCTGTTCAATCACATTCATCAGGCTTTCAGCATCAAGTAGGGGCTGTTCAATCACATTCATCAGGCTTTCAGCATCAATATTCACAGATTCAATCTGTCCCAAGTAAAGATCACTGACTTCTCCATAAAGGAAAAGTTTGCGAGGAAAGCATTTAAACTATTCGCTGATGGAAGGATCTGTGGACTCGCGCGATCGACTGTCATGTGTCTGAGAGAAAATGATTTAGTCAGAGGTTCCTCCTCTATACGGTAACTGATAGACTTAAAAATGCCATGTCACTGTTGGTACAGTTCTTGCAGCCTTTTGAAAAAGTTCATGAAGTCCGCAAAGGTATGAGAGAGTGGGTTCAGTTCCTATTTCTCATCCTCCTTTCTCCTATCAATAACCATCCCTGTCTGTTGTAATATTGATTGATTCCCCCCTAAAATAGAACATAGTCACCATATAATTTCTGCACCAGCAATAATAACGTTTAGAGACAATATTTAAACAAATAGGAGGCGTGAGCTTGTATAGTGAAAAATAAGGCATTAAAGCTGAGGAGTTCATTAAAATATTTCACAAACATTTCAATAAGTCAATCTCTTTGGTAGCAGAACTAAATATAAACAAAACGTGCATAAAAGTCAACTTATAACAGCACATCTCATGGGGGCTTAAGACACCTAAACTGATTTCTTAGATGGTAAAATGTGTACATAAAAAGGTAATGGTAAAAACAAAACAAAATTATCTCTCTTTTTATATATTAGCCTTCAAATTGAAAAGTCTGATAAAGTTGAAACAGTAGTCTTGTGGAAAAAGAAGGACATATTTTTTTGAACCACAGTAAAAAAATAAAGGGCAGTTTAAACACACGCACTTAGATATTCACGGTTTCATTAATACAAAAGATGAAGCAGAACATCACTCTCCCCGGGTTGTTTCCAGAAAAAAGACATTAACCAGGAAACATTGAGATGTCTATTGCACTCCTTTGTTTTGCTTACAGTGTGCAAATGTGCCTACTATGTGCTAATAAGCTTTCCATGTGATGGTTTTGTTTTTTATGTGCTGTACCCAAATGTTCTAAATGTGCTTAAATTACCATGTGCTGATGTGCTTACCGTGTGCAAAATGCTTTTTCTGTGCTTACAGTATAGTACATGTATGGTTTTTTTTTTAATTTTTTCATGTTGTAATATTTTGGTCTCTGTTATTATACTCATGTTTTGTCGAAATACAAGCTCTTTGTAGCTTATGTTGTATGTTTTGCAAAATTGATGTAAAATAAATATTTGTGTATCTTGTAAGTGCTTAAGGATTTTATCTGTAGTTTTGTATTATATAGAAAAACTTTACCCCAGTATGAGGATTTTTTTTACACATTTTGTCATAAAACAAGTTATGTTCAGATTTCAGACAGAAGATACTATGAAATTGTACAACTCAGAAAAGGTTGAAAAAT
>NW_018405103.1:502981-518907 GCF_002113885.1 Mizuhopecten yessoensis
ACATATTTGACCCCTGTGACCTTGAATATGAGTCAAGGTCATTTATTTGAAAAATCCTGGCAGCCCTTCATCCCAGCATGTTACTGGCCAAATATTATCACCCTGGGCCTCTTGGTTTTTTCAGAAGAAGTTGTTTTTTTTACATATTTGACCCCTGTGACCTTGAATATGAGTCAAGGTCATTTATTTGGAAAATCCTGGCAGCCCTTCATCCCAGCATGTTACTGGCCAAATACCATCACCCTAGGCCTCTCGGTTATTCAGAAGAAGTTGTTTAAAAGATTTTAACATATTTGACCCCTGTGGCCTTGAATATAAGGCAAGGTCATATATTTGAACAAACTTGGAAGCCCTTGTTACTGGCCAAATATCATCATCCTAGGCCTTTTGGTTACTGAGAAGAAGGTGTTTAAAGTAAAAAGTTGACGCCGGACGGACGGACGACGGACGCCGCACCATGCCATAAGCTCACTTGGCCCTTCGGGCCAGGTGAGCTAAAAACGGAGTGTACTTTCATCATAAACCGCGAAGCAGTTTATTTAGAGTTTTTTGTGTTATTTCTCCATAACATAAAAAATATATTCAAGTTACTCCTTAATTATTGTATATATTCAATTATACTTATCGGGTATAAGGTATATTTGATAAAAGAATTGTAACGAAATAAGAGTATTGCTTATTGATATGGATCGGGCAGGATCGGGGCAGGATCGGACTCGTGTTTCCTTCATTCCTTCATTCATCTTTCTTTTAACTTTGTGGTTTATCAGTACAGACATAATGGGGAGTCGTGATATTTATCTATTTCCGTCTCAATTCATTGCATTAATCAACAATAAAGTGAACACACCTTGAAACATATTATCGACACTATAAATTGAGCCATTCACTATTAAATTATTAGAGTCAAGTTGCATGCAATCATACACCAGTAAAGTAACTCATAACTTATCTGAAATGAAATATAAAATTATAAAGTTAACCATCTCTTTGCTAAAACGTATTCGTTTTATCATATAAACATATACATGCCACTCAAGCAGTTAGAAATATAATAATCAGTCTCATTATATTAATTCTATTCATGTCATAAAATGGTGTTATAAAGATCATGTATATATTTTAAACAGGAGATATTAAGAACATTTGAAATTATTTTTAAAAAATGTTAGTTATTCAATTTTGTTAAACGTAATACTATCAATTATATAACAATAAATTAGATACTCAAATACTATGAAATTCAAAAAGTATATGAATTGTATATGATTCGCAGTCCTTTCAATTAATTGATTAACTCAGTGATATTCTGTTTTGGACAAGCTAGATATTTTTCCAGATATAGTTCTCTGACCAATCTTGTGAAGGGTAGACGAGTTGATTGTCATTAACCAATTTAAAAATAAAATAGATACATAAAAGGAATTACGTTACGCTTCTTATACATCAATCCAGAGACGTTTATATTACATATTACAAAATATATACGTCTTTGATCAATCCAAAAGCAAAATACAAAATGACATGAAAAATTGTTGCCTAATTCCCAGATTTCATTGATACTTCATGGGAATGTTACTGACAACTCCCTGACCAAGTGTTGTTATTTTTCAGGTCAATAAGAAATCCAATATGGCCGCCACGTCTGCCATTTTGAAAAACTATTTCAAACTTAAAGTCAATTTCTACTGGGCTGATTTAACTGAAACTTGGTAGGGATGATCAACTCGTGGTCCTGACAAAGTGTTGTTATTTTTCGGGTCGATCAGAAATCCAATATGGCCGCCATTTTGAAAACTATTTTAAACTTAAAATCAAGTTTTAATAGGCCGAATTAACTGAAACTCGGTCTAGGAATGATCAACTCATTGTCCAGACAAACTTAACTTAAAGTTTTGCTTAACTATTTTTTACTCAAATTTTGGAAGGGATGATTAACATCATTATCTCCACTTAAATGATACTGTAGGACTCAGGTGACCGTTAAGGCCCATGTGCCTCTTGTTTGAAATAATATCAGAAACTATAAACGATTTTAAAAATGATTTAAACCCAGAGCTTGATTATGATCAAAACTATAGACAAGTTAATAATCCAAGGGCTAGGGATAAGGTTCTTGAACTTATAGATACAGTTAGTTTAGTAGATATTTATAGAGAATATTACACTGTTACAAGATATACTTGGATGAAGACTAATCCATTGAAGCAAGCACATTTAGATTTTTAGCTCATCTGGCCAAGAGGGACAGGATGACCCATAGTCATCGTGCTTCGTCCGTCGTCGTCCGCCGTCCGCCGTCCGCCATCCGTAAACTTTCAACATTTTAAACTTCTGAAACTTGCCTGAAATGATCCTGAGATGGTCCTGACAAAGTGGCCGCCATCTTAAAAAACACATTTTTAAAATCTTCTCTAGTTCCACTAGTGCCATTGAGCTAAAAATTGGTGGGGATGTTTCGGACAGGAGGCAACAAAGTGTTATTGTTTTTCAGGCCCGTCAAAACTTCAACATGGCAGCCATGGTGGCCATTTTGTAACATGAATGCGCAATCATGGTTTCACTAAACAACACCTATTTTAAACTTCTTCTCAAGTTCCGCCAGTGAGATTGAGCTGAAACTTGCCTGAAATGATCCTGAGATGGTCCTGACCAAGTGTTGTTATTTTTCGGGTTGGTCTAAAATCCAAGATACCCGCCATCTTGAAAAACACTTTTTAAACTTCTTCTCCAGTTCCACTGGTGCCATGTAGTCAGATGACCGTTTAGGCCCATGGGCCTCTTGTTTTCTGGTTTCAGAGTGTTTATTGGGTGGTGTTAACATTGCCTGTATAGATGCTGGATACAGATCGGATCATTCTTCTCCAAAACATTCTATAAAGTTTAATACATTTAAGAGGGGAAAGGGGCTGTGGAAATTTAATAACTCTCTATTATCTTATAAAGTCTTTCTTGATGTTATCAATAAAACAATTACTAAAGTTAAACTGCAGTATTCTCTACCCATATTGGGGAGAGTTATCCGTGCCGACAACCTCGATGTGACATCTCGGCGTGGTCTCTTAGTGATTTTCCTACGCCTATGCATATAGATTTTGGGACCTGAGAGCAGTTCCCAACTACATGTTATGACGGTGTGTAATAACACACACCAAATTCACGACAATAGTTTATCGGAAACTGAATTGATTCAGTTTACAATTGATGATAAACTTTTTTTTAGATACTCTTCTAATGGAAATAAGAGGGGACTATTTCTTATACCTTGTATAGGAAAATACAACAAAACTTTAGAAAAAAAAACCTAAAAGATTAAATACATAATTTGGAAGATAGGGATAATGTCGATGTTGAAGAACTAAATGAGAAAAAAATGAGTTAGAAAATATCAGGCTTCATAAGATTAAGGGAAGTATTATAAGATCAAGAGCTAAATGGTTAGAAGAAGGGAAAAAAAGCCTACCAATTTTTTTTTTTAAACTAGAGAATAGAAATTTCACTTCTAAGATTATTTAGAAATTTGAAAAAGAAAATGGGGAGATTGTTACAAATCAGAGAGAAATCCTTGAAGAAGTTAGATTATTTTTTGAAAAACTATATGCAGCAGACAGTAATATAGAGGATTTTGTTCTAAGAAGATTATTTAGAAAATTTTGGAGTTCTTAAATTGAATAGGATAGAATCTAATAAATTAGAAGGTCTTATCATATGTAATGTTTACTCAGAATATGAGTGTTTTTGCATATTTGATAACTTCTGACCACTCCTGATACTTCTTCCGGTCACCCGTGTGATAAGTTTCTCGTAATGCACCCCCATGCGATAACAATTCTCGTAATACACCCCCTGTTCGGAACACCTCTACTTCTGTATTGGATATGGGAAGCGCCCGAAGCGTTCCGAGTAAAATCCGGATTTGCGCTGTCAGTTGGTTTTTTGCTTAGATAGTGTGTTGAGCAGACATCAACAAACAAAATGTTAACAAACCAGAGAGAGGGAATACTTAATTTTCTAGCGTCTAGAATACTTGAATTGGATGACCTCATTGATAAGGATTTTTTTTTTCTTTTTTTTTCTTTTTTTTTCACAATTATAACCATTACTATTATCCATATGTTGTAAAGCGCTTCAGAGTAATTTTACAAATTATATAGGGCGCTATATAAATGTTGTATATTATTATATATTATTATAGAAGAGTGCAAGGTTCGGTTGTGACGAGGACACGGAGAACTTCGTCAAAAGTATGAAAAACACAAACACTCACAGAAAAACGGAGTCGGACGTCCGACTGATCAAATCTTTTCTTACCCCTGTTGAAGAGTTACGAAACCTGGAAGCAATCTCCCCAGTGGATTTGGGTAATTATTTGGCCCGATTCTTTCCTGAGAGCGGACGGTGAGCCTGTGACAACAATAACAAATATATTAATTAGCCTTGCAGTTACACCACCCAAACTTGTAAATCATGGCGTTTCATCTGCAATGAATACTATAGTAGTAGTCGGACTAATAATTACTGACGGCAGCGATTTGAAACGATATTTAATCAGAATTGACTGAATATCATCTTGTAATAATCTGTTTCAGTTGACGTTGTTGATTAAATTATCTAATTGGTTTTCCTGTTGACTTGATTTTTTGTTACTTGAACATATTATAAAAAGTTTATAATATGACCATTTTGATATCATATCCCTTATCAGCCCTCGGTCCCGATATCAGCCCGAGGGCCCAAAGGCCCCGATGGCTGATATCGGGACCGGGGGCTGATAAGGGATATGATATCAAAATGGTCATATAATAACCTCTAATTATTATACTTGACGAAGCATCTTTGACAATGAAAAATATGAAACATAATAAAAGCCAAGGGTCTGATGGTTTCACTACTGAACTTTTTAAATGTTTTTGGAGACAACTTGGTGATTTTGTAGTTAGATCTATAAATTTTGGTTATGAAATATAACAACTTTCCATTGTTCAAAGACAGGGTATCATTACTTGCATTCCAAAAGATAATAAACCTAGACACTTCATCAAAAACTGGTATCCTATTTCTCTTTTGAATAAAGTCTATAAAATAGCTTCAAGAACAATAGCACGTAGGGTAAAAGCAGTATTGCAAAAACTTATCAACAGAGATCAGACTGGATTTTTCGATGTCAAAAGAGGCTGTCGTCAAGGCGATCCGATCGCACCGTATATTTTTATTCTTTGCGCTGAAATACTAGCAATTCAGCTGAGAAATAACAGGAAAGTCAAAGGTATAAATATTAACAATTTTCCAATTATATTTTCACAATATGCAGATGACAGTTCACTTATACTAGCTATAGATGGATCAGAGGAGTCGCTTACAGAGTCTATAAAGGAATGGAACACTTTTGCTAGAATATCCGGTCTAAAAATTAACCTGAACAAAACACAAGTAGCTAGTATGGATAGGGAGTAAGAGATACAGTTATGATATTTTATTACCGGAAGTAAATCTTCAGTGGGATCCCAGAACAGTTTAAGCTTCTTGGAGTAGAATTTCATGTCGACCTACATAGGTAACCCAAACTAAACTTTGATAAAAAAACAAAAAAAACTTGTTAAGCTTAAATCTATTATTAATTAATGGAAAACAAGATCTATTACATCTATTGGTAAAATACATGTCATAAAGTCATTAATGGTATCCCAATTTAATCATTTGTTTATTTCTTTACCAAATCCCAGTGAAATTTTTTCTTCATATGCTCAATTGTATCCTTTATGAATTTCTTTGGAATGGTAAGGTTGATAAAATAAAGAGAGATGTTGTTGTTCAAACTCATAGAGATAGAGGTCTTAGATTCTTTAAAATTAAGCTGGATAAGGAGGCTTCCAAAAACAAGGCAAATGGCAGGAGCTATTAAAAACATCTATCGATATTGATCTTCTCTTTAACTGTGATAATAAATGTATATCTAGATGCCAAAACACAAGTACAAATTTGTTCTGGAAAGATGTATTTAAAGCGTGGAGTAGACTTTCTTACAAAGAAGATCTTTTAAGGGAAAAGGAACAATTGTTTTTAAAATTGCCTTTATGGTATAATAAAAGTTCAACAATATATCAGAACTGTGTATTTTATCCTGAATGGTATAGATGTGAAATTACTATTTTTAATGATTTGATAATAAGGAATCCTTCCTTTTCGGAATAGTGTCAGAGTCAGGAATAAGCAGCAGACTAGAAAATGAAATTTTAATTATGATCAAACACTATATTTATAAAACAAGAAACACTTTGTCAGTAAATGCTTTAATTAACAGCATAAAAGACCATCATTCTGTACAAAAAGATATAGCATGTTGCAAGGGGGATAATTTTGTAAGAAAACTAGAAAGAGAATGGAAAAAATGGAACAACCTCCTGGAATTATAAGCCAAAAATTAAATTATTTAATATCGTCAAGTCAGTAGATCCAATCCAACTCCTCCCACGGTTCTCTTTTTATATTTTGAAAAGCCAGCACACACTAAGTTTGCACAGGGATTTTTCTCTTGTTCTGTACTCTTTTTTGGCAGTTATGCCCCTTTTACCATACCGGTATTGAATCTTGCCTGAACTCCCAACATTTTTATCCATTTTTTGTGAATTTCAGTTGAAGTATCTGTATGAACTTATTATAGTTTATCTCTATTATGATATTAATATATTTTGTCCTGAATATTACACTCATATCTCTTTTTAGGGTACTTGGTATAATTATCCCAATTTATATGGCTTTATTTACATGCAGTTTAAAGTCGAAAGCACCTTACTTACAACTAATACAGAAGATTGTCTTATAATTTTATCCTAAACACAAACTTCTGTTTATTCTTGAGCTGCAGTGCAAAAACCAGATTCTCTTTTTTTTTCCCTTTTCTGTGGACTTTCTCCTTTTTTCTTTGCTATTTTATTTATGTTTTTCTTCTTTTCTTTACTCTCTCTCGGTTCTGATAAAGGCAATATATGTGTTCATGTGTACAATTAAATGTACTGGCGTCAAGTATATCAACTGATGTAAGTAAGAGTATATACGAGTCGTGTGAGGTATGAATATATAATATGAAATGTTTGATTGTAATTATACCATATATTGCGAAAAAATCTTGAATAAAAAGAAAATTACAAAAACAACTTGCTTGTCTCGTACGTTGATAATTTCGACAAAGTATTAAATAATGTTCACTTGTTTCGTTTGCCACACGACAGAGTGAGTTCTCTACTATATGTCATAACTTATGAAACATTGAAAATGGTATTATGATAACCAAATGTTAATAACTTCATCACTTTTACGATATAAACTGATAAAAAAAACCTCTTAATAGATAATCTGAATGTATCATAATGAATTATTTGGTGTTAATTGGCAGGAAAGGGTGCTGTTAGGCGAATACCAAGTTTTATCGGTGTTAAATCAAAAGAAACTAGTGGTTGTACCTACTCGGGCCTGAACACTGATAATCTCATCCATTTGGTCATTACAAATGGTCTGTCCGCCTCGCACACTTTCTTGCAGGGCCACAGTGCACTTACAGCAGTATCGGGCATCAACACTATTGTGCATTCTCATTACGATACTTCCACACGGATTCCGACATGATCAGTATCGTACGAGAATTTACATGTCATCAAGCCAACAACAGCTGGTCACTAAGTTATTCCTCTGAATTAAGTGTCCTAATCTGTCGCTCAGTGAAGAATAAGTTATTGTCCATTGGGGATTTTGTAACATCTCAGGATATTGACATTCTTGCATTGACAGAAACCTGGGTAGGTTCAGATATCGATGACCAGGTACTAGCTGAGCTAATACCAACAGGCTATGGATTCCTCCACATTACTAGACTCGGTAAACGTGGTGGTGGGGTGGCTGTTCTGTTTAAGAAAGGCCTAAGTGCATGATGATACACTTTGAGCTCATAACTTGTTCTGTCATTGCTGGTGATAAACAATTTAGATTGTGTATCATTTACAGACATACTCCATCAAAACAGAATGCTTTCCGAAATACAGTGTTTTTTTGTGAGTGGTCTACCTTTTTAGACCACCAAGTTGTTGTGTCACAAGAGATCATTATCACGAGTGACCTAAATTTCCACTTAGACGATTAACTAATGTTGATACTCACCAATTCTCTTGGCTACTAGATTCCAGGGGTTTGATTTATCATCTGACAGAAGCTACACACACACACACATGGCCACACACTGGATATGGTCATAACAAGGGAAGATAACTCAGTCATTCATTGAGCAATTTCAGTGATTGATCCATGTCTAAGTGATGTAAAGGGGAACCAATCTGGTGAACATCTTGCTGTCCACGCAACACTGAATTGTAGTAAGCCAGATTGTGCAAGGAAAGAAGTGAGCTTCCGGAAATTTTAATACCAGATTTCAACAATGACATTCAGTCTTCTTCCCCCCTTCAATCTACTGAAGGTGGGGTTGATGATCTTGTTGAAGCATACACATCTGGTATAGAAGCTCTTATTTAGAAGCACCTCTGCAGACTAAGGTGATACCGAACAGAGCCATAGACAAGCAGAGAGACGGTGGCGACGGACCAAATTAATCGTTCACCAACAGATTTATAGGGAACAATGTCGACCTGTTGGTTCACTTCTCATTCAGTCAAAGAAGGCTTATTATTCGGAAAGAATCGAAGAATGTGGTAAGGATCATAGACAGCTTTTTAGACTCACCAAAAACCTAATGGGCCAGAAAGGTGAAATTATCCTTCCAAGCTGTAATTCTGAAGAAGACTGGTCGAAGCAGTTGAGTGATTACTTTCTGAATAAAATCAGCTTGATCAGGGAAAATATTGCCGAAGTCGAAGCCGATATCTCTGTCATGACTGCTGGCATTGAATTTGATTGGGAACCATTGACAAAGCTATCACCAACAACCCAGGACGAGTTGCATAATATCATCATGACCTCGCAATCGAAGTCCTGTGAGCTTGATACACTGCCTACAGCAATGTCTTGAAGCACTGCTTCTTTTGATACCTCAATCATGAACAAATCATTGGCTGAGTCAAAGGTTCCATTGTGTTTCAAGAAGCCACATGATAGACCATTGTTGAAGAAGCCTGGAATGGATAAGAAGGAGTTGAAGAACTACCGTCCAGTATCAAATCTGCCTTTTCTGTTTAAGATCTTGGAGAAGGTTGTGTCCCGGCGTTTAGAGGTTCATCTCCATGCAAACAGTCTCCATGACAACATGCAATCGGCCTACCGCATGGGACAATCTACTGGTCGGAGACGGCCCTCCTACGTGTACATATTGACATAGCTTCTGCATTGGATACCAAGTGCAGAGCGGTGCGTATCATCTGCATTTGACGTCATCGACCATAGCATACTTTATAAACGTCTGGAGTACTCATATGGAGTAACTGATACCACATATTTTTAACATTTATGAAGGAATGCAACACAGTGCCGTTCAAACATATTCCATGATGCTACACAATTATGAATAGATTATGAATAGATGGAGTATGTTTCGAAGCGACGTTTATTTCCTCTTCTAAATGGTAATGACCAACTTCAACAAGTTGAAGATAATGTGATAAGGGAGAAAGAGATTTAGTCGATTCCGAGAAAGCCAAAATGATATATACATGTAGATGTATATATCATTATCATTTACCATTTACATGTAGATGTATATAGATTTAATTTTGAGGGTACAGTGACAGGAGAGCAGATTGAAAAGATTCAGTAGTAGAACAGGAGGATATGATATCTGGTGGGATCTTATTCCACTCAGATATTGATCGTGGAAAGATATGTGTTTATTAATTTTGAACATCATACAATGGCTTGTGTCTCTGCGTCTGTCGGCAAAGGATCGCCATTTAAGATGGTTCAACATATTGGAGACACTGGATATTCTATGAGTGTAGACTTTTTTTGTTTAGTACGTAACGAGCAGCCCTGCGTTGTACCATTTCAATCTTATTGATGTTAACCTGTGTGTATGGGTCCCAAACAGGACAGGCATACACTAGGGATGAGCAGACTAATGATTTGAATACCTGTGCCTTAACTGATGTTGAATCTATTTTTAAGTTTCGACGGAGGAAGTCAAAGTGTGGAATTTGCTTTGTTGGTAATATTATTTATGTTGGAGTCCCATTTTAAGTTAGATTTGATTGTAACACCCGGTATTTTGCTTGGTCTACGTGTTTAGCGTATGCCATTGGAGGATGTAATAATGGATACTGGGGCTTTCCCCCTTGTTCACAGACAACACATTACACTTGATCGGGCGGAAGGCCATCTTCCATGTCTTTTCCCAGATCGCCAGTTTGTCCAAGTCTTGCTGTAGAGCTTCAGCATCACTGTTAGACTTGACAAATAGATAAGCGATAGTGTCGTCTACGAACAAGCGGATGGTAGCGTTTAGGCCCACAGGGATGGCGTTAATGAAATAAAGCAATAAAGAAATAAACTTGGTCCGAGGACCGATCCCTGAGGCACACAAGAATGGACGTTGACGAAGTCAGACATTTCCCCCCTCCACGACTACAGATTACTTACTGCCAAGAAGGAAATTCTCAATCCAGTTTACTACATTTCCTTTTACACCATAGTACTTCAGTTTGTGGATGAGCAGGGAATGGCTGACTTTATCGAAAGCCTTGGCGAAGTCCGTGATGAAAATATCAATTTGGCTTCCTTCGTCAAGGCTTCTGGATATATACTAGCGGAAAAAAGAAACTGTGCATGCCTAAAATGTGTTATACAAATAAATGTGTATGACGTAGAACAACAAGGATTTCAGTGACAATTTATTTGTTATTTATTAACAGTTGCATTCCATTTTCCACGTTATGGAATCAATAAGTTCCGCTCACGAGTGACGTAAACACAGCAGGGGTCAATACTGAGTTCATAAAGTTAATACCTCGTATGTCCACCGTTTGCCTGAATGCTAGCCTGGCAACGTCGACGTATGGAGCCTATCAGACGGTTCAAGAATGCTTGTGGGATGGCATTCCAGATTTGTACCAACGCTGCAGGCAAATCAGCCAACGTCACCAGTTGATTAGGTAATGCCCGTAATCTGCGCTTCATTTCATCCCAGACGTGTTCAATGGGCAGGCCAGGGCAACACGTCAACACGTCAACGTTCTACTGGGCCATAAAGTCCATAGCGACACGAGCTGTGTTTGGCCTGGCGTTGTCCTGCTGTAGCGTAATGTGACGTTGCTGCCATTGCACGAATAGAACGATGTGGATCCGGAGGATCTCGTTACGGTAACGTAGCGCGTTCAAATTCCCGTTAACAACCACCAGAGGCGTTCTCCCGTTGGCTGTGATGCCGCCCCAAATCATAACACTGCCTCCGCCGAAAGAACGTCGTTGTACCACACACGCGTCAAGGAAACGTTCTCCAACGCGACGATATCCTCTGGAACGGCCGCCACTACTATCCAGGTGGACTCGCGACTCGTCCGTAAACAAAATGCCTGCCAAATCCCGTCGAGTAAATCGCAGATGCCTTCTGCACCAGTCCAGACGTGCTACACGATGACGTGGCAGAAGAACTGGGCGGATTGCAGGACGTCGCGAACGGATAGCTCGTTCACGCAATCGGTTCCGTACAGTTCTCGGGCTTATTGGTAGCAAACCAGGGTTTGTCCGTGCAGTCAAACTTGCCGTTTGGAAGCGATTTCTCAAATGGACAAGCCGAATATGGTTGTCCTGTTGACGTGACGTCACACGTGGACGTCCCGCACGAGGTCGATCGCCGACGTGGCCAAACTGATGATGTCGTCTCCACAAATCCCGGATTGTGTTTCGATGGACATGAAAACGTGTAGAGACAACGGCTTGGTCCATACCAGCTTGAAGCATACCAATAATCCGGAGGCGGTCATTTTCATTGAGCCTCGCCATAGCATTAATCACAAATTAAAACGTTATAATGCTGATTTTACTGTTCACTGGTCTCGACAGAGTGGGGCAACAGTTGAAAAATAAACTTTCATAGTCGAATTGGATGGCTGCACGATAAAAACTTGCAAACTGGTCAACGCCTATAGAGATCAAACTGCACGGGAAAAACTGTCAATGACACACGGATAGTGTGTATGTGTCATACTCGGTCATGTGTGTGAATTTTCATGTATATACAGTTGGTAATACATGTTCTATAACAATTCATTGATTTAAATGAAGAATCCGCAGATTTTTTAGATTTTATGTAAACCCTATCACGTTTTCTTATGAGCTTTTTTTATTTCGGGGGTAACCCATGGTAGGCTAGTTTTTGGTTTTATAGTTTTCTGAGGGATGTGTCCTTTGACAAGTTTTGTGAGTTCAGTTTTTATAATATCCCCACTTTAAATTTGCGTCCCACTCGTTGTTTGTTAACATATAGTTATACACATTGCCCCGACGAGAATTTATGGTATTCCACTCAGCATTTTTATAAAGAGGGATTTTTCTTGATTTTTTATGGGTGTTAGGTTTTCCATGAAAACGATGTTATTGTCAGATAGGCCTGGAATTTTTTCAGTACGGGCCACTTGGTTTGGATAATTTGTTATGACCAAATCCAAGATATTGTCATTTCGGGTCAGTTCTTCGACAACTTAGGTTAGACCAGTGTCGTCCAGTAGGTTTGAAAAGTCATAATGGATTTTGGTTTGACTTGTTTTGGGTTTCAGAACTTCGTTCTTCCAGTCCTCCACCATCTTTGCTGGTGTCACACTTTTTCCAGTAGTTTCGAAAAAAAATGTAACCCAAAGGAAATATTTCGGCATTTTGAATGCCAATTCCCAGGATCGGACTGAAAAGGTATTGGGTCCCCTGTTTTACTGGTCAGTATATAATAAGCTCTCAAAATATGTACCTTAATTTAAAGTTTGACCATGTACATGAAAAACTGGTACACTCTAGATCTGTGAATGAAATATTCGTCTGATCCCGTAACATCCTACTGTATCCCACACGTGTACCTGATAACCTCATCCTTTACTACATCAGTCAATTTCAATATTTCCACGGTTCGAGAGTAAAGCAGGAATAATTTGTCTCATTCGGCACCGAGTAGCAAGCGTTGCACGTGCTGTGACGTCACAATGGTTGACAGGTATCGGGTTCACAAGTGTGCGTGTCATTCCTAGGCGCCGTTGCCGTACTGCACAGTTCATTTTATTTTTTAGCGGTATTGTTTCTTAGTCATGAACCCTATTTTCTTAGTCATGAACCCTTTATCTACAGAGGAGTATATAGCCACACAGGTAAAAGCAGCTGTGGATGTTTCTATGGACGATATAGTTTCCAGAATGGACGCTCTTATTTCCAACAAGTTGGATACTTTCGAAAACAAAAATTAACGATTCTTCAGAAGCTTTGTTTTCTAAGATGCAGCAAGACTTGTTGTGTGTGGAAACTTACAAGTTTGCTAGGAAAAGCTGTGAGGACCGGTTCAAGTTTAATGTTAAAGTACGGGTCAAACCTTTGGAGGCAGAACATCTGTCGTTGTCAGAGCCACAGTGACACGCTGCTAAAAATAAGATAGTGGAAGGTATTGGTCTAATTGATTACAGACAAAAACTGATAAAAAAACCAAGATAGTCGAAGGTATTGGTCTTATTGAGTGCAGACAAAAACTGATAAAAAAACCAAAGATAGTCGAAGGTATTGGTCTTATTGAGTACAGACAAAAACTGATGAAAAAACCAAGATAGTCGAAGGTGTTGGTCTTATTGAGTACAGATAGAAAACTGATAAAAAAACAAGATAGTCGAAGGTATTGGTCTTATTGAGTACAGACAAAAATTGATAAAAAAAAACAGATAGTCGAAGGTATTGGTCTTATTGAGTACAGACAAAAACTGATCATATTAGCGGATACATCCGAGTGTGGCTTGAAAGCATTGCCAATAGCATCAGATTCGGAGGATGAGTGGAAAATGGACAGGGCTAGAACGAGGGCTAATAGGAAGGTTAAAGAATTCTGAACAAAAAGTTCAGCAGAGGAAGTGGCCGGTACTTCCCTTATGGAGATCAGGGTAACAGGTTCAAGAATTCAACATGAAACGTTCCTACCATGCCTCAGGAAACCACCAGAGGGACCTGATAACCTCATCCTTTACAGTTTTCTCAACTTTATCAGTGAGCGGTCTATGTGCAGAGATAGGTGGGTAGGTGCCCTGCAGACCACAAGAGCTCGGGGTAAGGGGAAATAATCCAAATAATTGTACAATACATTCCGGTGACACCGGATTGTTCTGAGAAAGAGTGGCACAACCATTATACTGCGTCATTGATAAAAACCTAAACATTTACTGAAAAGTATAGCGCAGCACTTGTTCCTTCAGGCGATTACCAAAAATCAAGGTATAGAGAAATACTCCTACATATATTGTATAATTATACAGTACATGGCCACACTATATAGTCTCCCTAAAGTAATCATTTCCAGGTAACATAGAAGTATGATGTTTTCCCTTTGTAACATTACAGGACACACTTAAATCTCCCAGGACACACTAGAAAAGCAAGTTATTTCCTTGTTTGAACTAGAAGGTTCAAAATTTGAATTGCTCATTTTATAATTCAGAAAACAAAATAAATATAGAGCAAACATTTTATGAGCGGTATAGGTGGGTCTCATAGTATGAATGCTGAAGGGTTAACAGGATCATTATTATTGAATACGTGAATATAAGTAGAGGAATTCCATTCACAACACGGTTGTCACCATCTTCAGTGGCTTTGCTTGGTCAACAAATTTAGCCTAGAGAGTCTTTATCGGGAACAATTAAGTCCAAATGAAGAATCACTTAGTCATTGAAACTATAGTCTGCCAATTAATTCTCTCAAGCTGGCAACACCTATAATTAATTTAGCTGAGCATTCTTGTGGTTGAAAACCCTTTTGTTTTTAAGAATAACAGCACAGGTCATATGCTTTACAAAACAAAAAATGTCAAAAGCCAATAACATGAGCTTAAATTATTTATTCCTCAAACAACATCATCATGAATCATCATTAATAACATCCTCCTCAATATGATAATGATTCACACAATGTATACAGGTTTACTTTGATGCCATTTCCTAATTGACACACTCTGGTTAAATTTTAATACCATGGCTTTAATCCAGTCAGTACAACTCATAATATAATATAACAAGGTCACTGTTACTAAAGATAAATGTTCGCAATCATCCTTTTCTAGTAGTATATAGCTACATTTCTTTACATATTCATTTTAAACTTAACACATGTTATTGCCTTGGTCATGTCAATAATTGAAATCATAATGATACTGGTATCCAGTATTATGATTTAACAAACAGTCCATATACAATATTAAGAAAGATTTGTTTCAGTATCACAGTTTTCACTTGAGCAACTTAAAGGTAAATCTTTAAAATTAAAATAATAAATGCATCTATATCATTGGCAATTAGTTCACAATTCCATATGTTAAGCTACCACACAAAAGATAAAAAGAAAATTTAAAAGCAAGAAAAAAATAAAAAAAAAGTTGACAGGAAAAGCAAATACATATACTAAGACCATATAAGAACACAAAACACTTTTGTCTACATTCTGTGTGAAACACAAAATTAAACTTTTATCCATTTTCTTTCAGAGAAAATGTTCCAAACAAAGGCAATACAGTGTTTTTGCCATTGCATATAAAACATTTCTAGCTTCACTGAAACATTGAATACAACTCAGGATTGTTGTTATTTAGTGTCACTTTAACATAAGTAACATGGTAAGGTTTGTTACACTTCAACATTGACAGTAACTTGGTAATGTTTGTTACTTTGTAACACTTCAACATTGACAGTAACTTGGTAAGGTTTGTTACTTTGTAACACTTTAACATTGACAGTAACTTGGTAAGGTTTGTTACTTTGTAA
>NW_018405103.1:528730-555360 GCF_002113885.1 Mizuhopecten yessoensis
TAACAGGTGTAGCAGCTGGATCACCATGTACTGATACTTTGGTTTCCTCAGACGTCTCCAGTGTGGAATTCTCCGTTGATGTAGAAACCTGAGACGGATGAATGTGTTCTGATCCTAAACCTTCATCTTGGCTGTTTCCAGACTCACTAGCTCCTTCATCACCCTCCAAACGAGGTTCTGCTGAACTCTCTTGTCCATTGCTGTCCACAGTGTTTGAGGACTCTGAAATTTAAATCAAAAGCCGGTCATTTGACGTCAAATGAATTGGGGGAAGATTTTTTCTTTTAATTTCAAGCATGGTGTTCAACCCCTATCATAATGACATATGTCTTTTTGGACAAGATGTTCTTCTCGGTTGTTGTCTAAAGAAAAGACATGCAAATTACTGTGTTTTAAGTTACTTCAAGATGTTCTATTCTGCCTGAAAAGCATATTGGAGGTGTTACAGATTTAAATACCTGGAAGTAAGTCAGTGTTTGCTGTTCTGCTGTCGTTGTTATCTGTCTTTTTTTCTTTTTCTTCCAAAATTGGCTACAAGATTTTATAAATATATTCAATGAAAACAATTGAAACTAGAACTGTTACTCGCAGGCTAACTTGATAGCAATCTCTATCCAGAACTGTCGTTCACAAAACAGCTAAAAAGAATCCAGCATGTGCTTAAATTACAATATGGTTTTGTTCATGTCAAGCATAGGTAGATATCAAGCCGTTTTACACAACAGAACATACAAATATAATCCTATCGATATCGTGTTGAAAGTTGTCTGACGGTGACATATTTGGGAGAAATGACGTTTTTAATCAATCGATTATGTAAAACATTGCCAAATGACGTAAAAGCTAAAACGGATTTTCAAGACTTTGCCAAGATTCTTTGCATTTAGCTGTTGACAGCAGTGTAAGTGATTGAAAGGAACGACAACTCTGAACAGAGATTGCTTCAGTAGCAGTACTTTGGTAAACATTTTAAAATGGAAGCTAGATTAGGAGCATTACTCTCAATATAGTAGTCAAAATGATAAATACATAGGTGACCAACAACTACCTAATCAAGGTGGATCATGTATACAAAGATAAATCATATCAGCAGCACAGAAGTAATTCAGACAAAATGTATTAATGTAATTAAGAAAAGGGATGTATAGCTCCTGTTGATGTAGTTAAAAGAAACAAAGAGGCCCAGAGGGTCTGTATTGCTGTATTAAATGTCATAGTGACCTGCATTTGGTTCTTCACTAGATGTGCTTGCATATATACTTATTTTGAAAAGCCAGTATGAAACAATATAATATATATATGAAATTCTGAAATCAGTTTTTCCATAATTTGGGTTGTACATGTAGGTCAAAATATAGGTCACAGTGTCCTACTTTTATTCAGGAAACTACCTTCCCCAAACTTAACCCTGTTATAAGTTGATTTCAGTTTGATGATGATATAAAATGATGTTGTAGAAGAAAATAATGCTGGAAAAATCTTTACCTTGAAAGAGGGAGGAGGTAAAATTACAGGTTGCAGTGACCTACTAACTTTTAGTTTGCAATACTCGCGAAATACAACCATATGTTAATCAAGCTGAAATTTTAGCTCAACTTTAATGTGTATTAACAGGGTTTATCATATGTTTACTCAGAATATGAGTGTTTTTGCATATTTGATAACTTCTGACCACTCCTGATACCACTTCCGGTCAACCGTGTGATAAGTTTCTCGTAATGCACCCCCCCATGTGATAACAATTCTCGTAATGCACCCCCTGTTCGGAACACCTCTACTTCTGTATTGGATATGGGAAGCGCCCAAAGCGTTCCGAGTAAAATCCGGATTTGCGCTGTCAGGTTTTTTTTTGCTTAGACAGTGTGTTGAGCAGACGTCAACAAACAAAATGCCAACAAACCAGGGAGAGGAAATACTTAATTCTCTAGCGTCTAGAATATTTGAAGAGTGCAAGGTTGTGACAAGGACACGGAGAACTTCGTCAAAAGTATGAAAAACACAAACACTCACAGAAAAACGGAGTCGGACGTCGGAGTTGAACATATGATAAAAAGTTTATAATATGACCATTTTGATATCTTATCCCTTATCAGCCCTCGGGGATATGATATCAAAATGGTCATATAATAACCTCTAAATAATGTTAAAGGGCTTAATTGGGGATTGGGGGATAAGATAAAGAGAAGCTGGTAGCATAAATATTTTAATGAGCATGACTGTATTACATTTAGTGTGTCTGTATCAAAACCATGAACTCACCACATTGTTGCTGTGCCCCGACTGGTTACTGGAAAATAGCAATTCCCTAGATGTCTCATTCCTGTCTTCATCATCAAAATAGTTATTATTCTGCCATTGATTTCTTGGGGGATTACCCATGTTTTGAGGGGAACTTGAATATGAAATCAACTGTGTTGCATGTACAGAAGCAGCTTGTGGATGTTCCCGAGAAGAAGCATTTTGATGCTCACACGAAGACATTGCCCTGTTTTCGGAGTTAGTGATGTACTGCTGCAGCTTTCTCCTGTCTTCCATAGCTACCTTGATCACTCCTTGTGCTTTCCGTTCTTTAAATCCAGAGTTCTTCTCCAGATCATAAAATGGAATTGGAGTAATCGCTTTCAGTCCTATGAAATTGATGTTTTTATCTACTGTTTGAACAGGAATAAGAGCATTTACCTTTTGGCGTTGAACACATTCAGAAAGATATTTCGCACGTACTGGATGTAGTTTTTCACTTATCTTGGAAATGTGCTGTTTGGCTTCATCTTCTGTTATGAACCTTGTCATCATAATTAGTTCTTCTAGTACGCCTGTAAGAATTTTATCCTTCATGAATTTATCAGTGATAAAAGCCAATATCTTCATGCATTTTGTGGTCACATTCATTGTTTGACTGAAAACATTAGCTTCTGAGCAAACATCAGAATCATCGTACAGATGTATCCTTGCACCCACAAGGTTAAATTTCATGGCTTTTTCTTTCAACCATGGAACAAACTCAGTTTCCACCTGATCATAATCCTCCTTGGCATAAATAACAGCCACATCAACAAGGTATGGTAGTTGCTGAACTCCTGGTGGTACATTCCCTTGTTCACTGTTTGGTACAGAATCTTTCTCTACATCTGACCCAGATTGATTATCATGCTTGGCTCTTCCTCGTTCCTTCTTGTGCCCACTATTTGACTGCGAATTGGTCTTGGGCCTAGCACCTTTATCATCTGGTTGGCTGCTTGCCATTATTTGCAACTGTACAAAACAAAACTGAAAGGTAAAATGTAACACACATTTAAAAAATACAAAACCCATGATAATCAAAATTTGTAAATCATTTTATATTTAAATCCAAAATTTACACAAAGATATGTCCAAGTGTTAGTGCATCCAGATTGTTAGTGTACTACAGAATTCAAATATTTGTATAAAAAAAAACTTGTTCATTTCAGAAGTTTCCTAAGATATGTGTGATGGATTAATGAATACAGGTCTATTAAAATAACGCCATTTATCCTATAGTTAATATTAAACTAGCTGCGATAACGTAGCTTTCTGACAACGAGAGATTTTTTTTATAAATGGCCGGGGCAGAGGAGTATTAATATTACTCATATATATTTTTTGGGGTATTTTCCAGGTAACATTTGAACAGAATTCCTGAATTCTAAACTTCCACAAGCTTAAATGGAATTAAACAATATACATCTGTTCCGATGAGAAGGCAATGATTATGCTAACGGTAGTATTTTCTCTGGAGCCTCATTCATTCCATCTACGACGACTCATCAACAGTAAAAGTGTGGAAATCTCCAAGGCTGCACTAGATATTCTCGGTGTCTTTCGTACACTTCAGCCCAACAGTGAGCCACCATCATGTAATTACTTACAGATACAGAAGGGAACCTACTTTCGTTTTAAAATGTATGCTAAATCATTGGAGGACGAACGATGGATCTCCTCTGACAGACACTCATTATCCTCGATGTGTTTTATATCTAGCGAGTTCTTCTGGCCTCCTGGCAATTATTTGAGCTGTGGCGTCGAACACGAATATCATCGGGAAAGTCTAAGGTATTATAAAAATAGAACTGTTGGAAATTCCAAAAGCGGAACATACTGGTCCTCGGGAAATCTTGTACGCCGTTCCCGGACCCGGGCTTAAAACCCGATACAGGAATAAGAAGATATTTTAATATCTCAACAACGCCATTGTTTTATAAATATTTTAAAATCTAATAATACCAAATATTATATTCTAAATGTGACTTTTAGAATGAAATAATAAAAGTATCAGATAATATAAAAATCGACGATAATGGGACATTTCAAGAATGGCATATATATAACTCGTTATTTATTCATTTATATCATTCGGACTAATATCTCTGGGCAGGTAAGTCAATCTGGTTAATATCTCTGGGTAGGTAACATTACAGCAGTGACGGTAGCACGATTTGCCAAAAAAGACCCAAAAAAAGACGTTAATTGGATAGTTATGGTGACGCGGGTATTATTTATTAGACGTATTTGAGTTACTTCCCCTGCAAACAAGTTTACCGTTTGTCATTTCATCATCCCCGATGACAGAAGTTTTATCGATATTTTTAATACCTAAATTGGTATTTTTCTCACTCTTTCCACATTATTTTATACAGAGAAGAAGTAGGAGAATGTAAAGATAAAGGAGAGAGGAAGGAAAAAAGAAAATTTCGAGACTGATGTCTGGCGTATTCAGAAGAAAATAAACTAATAGTGTATACGTATATATACCACAACAAAAATCGCTGCAATTTACATAGAGGTACCAACGCTAAATCATTAGCTACTTAAGCAATACAATCAATACAATGCAAGCCGTAAACGTAAGTTTGCATGTGAAAACTTATACAAATCGCTTCAATTTAATGATGAAACTTTGTACACATTCAAATATATTTTTATTTTGTACAGAAGATAGATTGTTGTCACCATGACCTCGTCAAAATGCAAGATTTTAAAAGCTTCAAGACAGCGCTACAAACTGAAACAATATAAACTAAAAGCGCACTCCTCCAACCCTGGAATGTATACTCAAATTTGAGGTCTTCCAGTAATATACAGATACAGATACAGATACACCAGAGACGTATATATTGTCTCTGTTGTCACCAAGCAGTAAAACTTCAAGGGAAAGCTGATCTTGGATAGATGCAAAACTTGCTTGTCTATGAGGGACGCGTTTAGGTTGAACTGTGTGAAAAACTCATATAGCATGGATGGCAAACTTCTCGTAGTACTGCAGAACGGCAAAAAGAGAAAACTTTGTTTTGACACCCCACTAAAGGAGAACTTTTTTGCTGGAGGACGCCAACTTTTCACGATATTGAACTTGAATTGTGAAGATCGGTGCGGGACTTTGGGCACGGTCTGTTGCCTATACCGATCTGTGTGCAAATAGTAAATAGTGTTGTGTGTCATTTAGTGATTTTCTTCATAGTGAGGATGTGTGCAAGGATTGTATAAAAACGTACATTGTAGCTACAGGTAAGCCAATATAAAGTATACATTTCACTCTGTAAGAATGTCTGCTGTCCTTTATACTTATGCAACTCACCTAAGTTTATCATTTTTGATTTTGGATTTTTGATCATAGTACTACAATATACAATGTAATTGTGTAATTACTACATGAGTTCAATTCGAGTAAATATTGTACTTATAAGTGTTTATCAGATGCAATTAATATACACGATCAGTTCTTCATATACAGCGATTGTTATATATTTATTTAGCATAACTACAAATGCTGATCAAATCAGCGCATTTTGTTAGAACAGGTATAAAGCATCGAATGATGGAGTAGAGTGTGTATTATTATGACTATTTATTATAAGACAAATAATTATATATCTTTGTATCATCCCATTTTCTTTTTCATTTCTCGCTCAGAATGTTTCTGATTTCTCATTTTGAGATGTTCCCTTATTTACGTCAGATTATGCATTTTTAGCTCACTTGGCCCTTCGGGCCAGGTGAGCTTATGCCGTGGTGCGTCGTCCGACGTCCGGCGTCAATATTTTACTTTAAACGACTTCTTCTTAATAACCGAAAGGCCTAGGGTTATGATATTTGGCCAAAAGCAAACTATGATGAAGGGCCTCCAAGTTTGTTCAAATAAATGACCTTCATCCATTTTCAAGGTCACAGGGGTCAATTGTCTTAAATAATCTTTAAACAACTTCTTCTGAATAACTTAGAGGCATAGGATAATAATATTTGGCCAGTAACATGCTAGGATAATGGGCTACTAAGTTTTGTTTAAATGAATGACCTTTACCTATATTCAAGGTCACAGGGGTCAAATATGTTTAAAACCTTTAAACAACTTCTTCTCAATAACAAAGTGGCATAGATTAATGATATTTAGCCAGTAACATGCTGGGATAAAGGGCTACCAAGTTTGTTAAAACAAATTACCTTTACTTATATTTAAGGTCACAGGGGTCAAATATGTTTAAAACATTTAAACAACTTTTTCTAAATAACCAAGAATAATGATATTTGGCCAGTAACATGCTTGGATAAAGGGCTACCAAGTTTGTTCAAACAAATAACCTTCATCCATTTTCAAGGTCACAGGGGTCAAATATGTTAAAAATCTTTTAAAAACTTCTTCTCAATAACCAAAAGGCCTTGGATGATGACATTTGGCTAGTAAAATGATGGGATGAAGGGCTACCAAGTTTGATCAAACAAATGACCTTCATCTATGTTCAAGGTCACAGGGGTCAAATATATTTAAAACCCTTACACAACTTCTCCTGAATACCCAAGAGGCATAGAACAATGATATTTGACCATTATCATGTTCAGATGAAGGGCTACAAAGTTTGTTCAAACAAACGACCTTCACTCATTTTAAAGGTCACAGGGGTCAAATATGTTTTAAATCTTTAAACAACTTCTCCTGAATATCCAAGAGGCATAGGCTAATGATATTTGGCCAGTAACATGCTGGAATGAAGAGCTACCAAGTTTGTTCAAATGAATTACCTTTATATATTTTCAAGGTCACAGTGGTCAAATATGTTTAAAACCTTTAAACAACTTCTTCTCAATAACCAAAAGGCCTTGGATGATGATATTTGGCCAGTAACATGCTTTGATTAACGGCTACCTTTATTCGAATGAATGACCTTCGCTCATATTCAAGGTCACAGGGATCAAATATGTTTAAATCTTTAAATGACTTTTTCTGAATGTTTAAAAGGTCCAGGGTAATGATATTTAGCCAGAAGTATGCTGGGACGGAAGGCTATAAACTGTCAAGGTCACAGGCGTCATATGCTTAAATCATTTAACAGATTCAAAGGAATCGAACACAGATATTTTGCCTGTAGCTGTATATTAGTCCACTTTTAAGATTACAAGTTTGAGATTAATACCAGGTGAGCGATTCAGGCCCATTGGGCCTCTTGTTTGTTTTGAGATGGCCCCTTTTTACGTCCGGCTTTATAATATTAATAATGAGACCTATATTTATATTATAATATTTATTTTTTATCGGGTATAAGATATATATTTGATAAAAGAATTGCAACGAATTAAGAGTATTGTATTGATATGGATCGGGCAGGAACGGGCGACGATTTACAGGAACGGACAGAAACGGGCGACGATTTACAGGAAAGGGCAGAAACGGGGCAGGATCGGACTTATTTATATATATATAATTTAATCTTGCTGGTAACAAGCATTTTGATTGGCTTAGAAAATTATGTTATCAGCCAATAACATAAATCAAAGTACTGAAAGTACTGAAAGCTAAGGCAAAAGACATATATAAATACTATTTTTGGAATGGAGAACAAAATAAAGACGAAGTTCCCATCATATTGTACAGAAGGATTTACTGTTAATTTGTTATGAATCATAGTTTTATGTAAAAGTGTACCACTGTGAAGTTATTCTTCTTATGTGTACAGTATATCTTTATAGGTTTGTCAGAAGAGGGGTACCAAGTTTCCTCTAGAATATATCATTTTAGACCTTTTAGATAATGCATTTGCATAGGAATTAGGAATTGCTTCCCTTTGTCAATGTTTCAAACATACTGAAACTGGCATTTACCCCTTTGGCCAATACCTGATTAATTTAAACCATTAAATAGATTATGCACAGATTGTATTCATCTTTGAACTTTGCCTTTCTTGGTGAATAAGATATCAATCAAGTTTCTTCAGAATCTTGCCAAATCTGACAAAGTTACTTGGCAAAAACCATTGACCAATCAGAGTACAGTATGCTAACTAATTATGCATGGATTTCACTCAACTTTGAACTTATCGTCTAAGTTTGTATATTGATCAATAAATATTCAAGCTAGTTATCTTGTAAAGTGTGGACATTGACCAGGGTATACATGCTTTTTAATACGTGTGAATAATTTTGTTCAAATTTCAATTTTGCATCAGTCTGTGTATATTGTTACAGAACAATATTTAAGGATGTTAACTTGCTGAAACTAAATTGTGGACAGACAAGTGGACGACTGCTACCCATACCTTTACAAGTGTCTCAATAATTTTGAAAAGCTTTTAAATACAGTGTTTTATATATTCACTGCAGTGAAAAGGTTTCTTCTTATGAAAAACGGAATTATTTTGCATCTGTGTTCCTAGAAACCAATAAGATACAAAGCACTCTAATACAATATGATACATTGTTGTATGTTTCAATATTGAATAAGATAAACAAAATATAAAAATACATACCTACACACACACAAGATTAGGAGAGATACATTATTTTCCCTCTATTTCCATTGCATAAATTCTTCACAAGAAAAACAACAACTTTATAGCATATGTTCAGCTTTATCATCTTCATAGGCTAGCATTTGAAATAAGATGCACATATTAATTTCAAATATATTTTATAAGAGTACTGTGAATGTACCAGCTAGAGCACATACTATATTATTACAGTTGTCATTATTGTTTGTTTCAGAACTGATAGCATTGTGCAACAAATGTTGACAACAAGACTTATTGAAAGTTGAGGTTGCATGTGTATATGCAAACAGGTAGTGCATGATTTAATGTTCAGAATGATGGAGCATGTTTTATAAAATTTGGTTTGAATACTTAGTTAGGAAAGCACTGACAATTTTTCTGTCACATGTACATGTACAGGTTGTGAAGCTTTAGCCTTCACCTTGAGTGTATGAACTTGACCTTAAAACTGTCTTGAACAATTGATGGATGAAATTTAGAAATGAAGTTTCAAGAAATATGGTTGAAAACTTAAGAAATAATTGCTTTCATTGACATAGCCAAGATACAATCTTGTGTGTGATTCCTCTCACATATCACACAAGATTTAATATCAAATGTTGGACACGGTAAAATCGATCGAAATTAACAAACATAAAGTTACATGTTATAATTTTATTTTATTCTATTGATATTGATCATAAGCATTGTAAAGTACAATGTATACCAGGGATCTTACATTTCTTTTACTGCTTAACATTTGCGTTGACTTTTAATTCACTGGACAAAAACTACTAGGAAGCCTTGACCAGTATTTCTATCTTTAAAAACATATTTTAAATGTTTTTCCAATTTTCTCCAACCACCCATAGTGTTATATTGATCAAAACAAACGTAGTTTCCAACATTTGTGCCTTTAGTCAGTAGGGGCTGTTCAATCACATTCATCAGGCTTTCAGCATCAAGTAGGGACTGTTCAACACATTCATGAGGCTTTCAGCATTAATATTCACAGATTCAATCTGTCCCAAGTAAAGATCACTGACTTCTCCATTAAGGAAAAGTTTGCGAGGAAAGCATTTAAACTATTCGCTGATGGAAGGATCTGTGGACTCGCGCGATCGACTGTCATGTGTCTGAGAGAAAATGATTTAGTCAGAGGTTCCTCCTCTATACGGTAACTGATAGACTTAAAAATGCCATGTCACTGTTGGTACAGTTCTTGCAGCCTTTTGAAAAAGTTCATGAAGTCCGCAAAGGTATGAGAGAGTGGGTTCAGTTCCTATTTCTCATCCTCCTTTCTCCTATCAATAACCATCCCTGTCTGTTGTAATATTGATTGATTCCCCCCTAAAATAGAACATAGTCACCATATAATTTCTGCACCAGCAATAATAACGTTTAGAGACAATATTTAAACAAATAGGAGGCGTGAGCTTGTATAGTGAAAAATAAGGCATTAAAGCTGAGGAGTTCATTAAAATATTTCACAAACATTTCAATAAGTCAATCTCTTTGGTAGCAGAACTAAATATAAACAAAACGTGCATAAAAGTCAACTTATAACAGCACATCTCATGGGGGCTTAAGACACCTAAACTGATTTCTTAGATGGTAAAATGTGTACATAAAAAGGTAATGGTAAAAACAAAACAAAATTATCTCTCTTTTTATATATTAGCCTTCAAATTGAAAAGTCTGATAAAGTTGAAACAGTAGTCTTGTGGAAAAAGAAGGACATATTTTTTTGAACCACAGTAAAAAAATAAAGGGCAGTTTAAACACACGCACTTAGATATTCACGGTTTCATTAATACAAAAGATGAAGCAGAACATCACTCTCCCCGGGTTGTTTCCAGAAAAAAGACATTAACCAGGAAACATTGAGATGTCTATTGCACTCCTTTGTTTTGCTTACAGTGTGCAAATGTGCCTACTATGTGCTAATAAGCTTTCCATGTGATGGTTTTGTTTTTTATGTGCTGTACCCAAATGTTCTAAATGTGCTTAAATTACCATGTGCTGATGTGCTTACCGTGTGCAAAATGCTTTTTCTGTGCTTACAGTATAGTACATGTATGTTGTTTTTTTTTTGATTTTTTCATGTTGTAATATTTTGGTCTCTGTTATTATACTCATGTTTTGTCGAAATACAAGCTCTTTGTAGCTTATGTTGTATGTTTTGCAAAATTGATGTAAAATAAATATTTGTGTATCTTGTAAGTGCTTAAGGATTTTATCTGTAGTTTTGTATTATATAGAAAAATTTTACCCCAGTATGAGGATTTTTTTACACATTTTGTCATAAAACAAGTTATGTTCAGATTTCAGACAGAAGATACTATGAAATTGTACAACTCAGAAAAGGTTGAAAAATGATTATATTTTGATTTTTTTCTGCTTAGAACTATTTTTTTCTCTTACCCTGGACAGGTGCATCCGTATTTTTACCTGTGTGAAATTTCCTTGTCGCACCCTAGGGTTGAGGGGGGAATTCCCCTATTCATAAGAATGGTATGACGTCACGTCAACAATCTATCAACGTCACGTCAACCCTGAATTTAGCCTGTGACTTTAACATTACATTTTGTTTATGATACACAATGGGTGAACAGGGTAAGAGAAAAAGAATCATTCACCCCCTTGTGGGATCTATTAATCTCTAAAATTATAAATGATAACTGTTTTAACAGGTCTAGTTTCCGAATTGGAAACCGAACCCTGTGTTACCTATTAATGATCATTAAATAAGGCCAATTAAACAAATATTGTGTTTCTGCTAACCCCACATATACTGGACACGCTAATAGTAATATGATGTGTATAAACTATAATATGTTATACAAACATTACTTATTGGTGTGTCCAGCACCTGTGGCTAACCTGACTTATCTTAGATTTGTGTGTCTACAATACCCTTAAGTTTTTATATGTCTGATAAAGTCAGAACTCCTGCTCTGTATAAGCGCAGTAAAGATATTTTTCAACTTAAAAATAAAATGCCAAGCTTATACTTACCTACCCTATTTTTTTCTGCAGATGATAGTAGAAACAAAAGTAATTGTTTTGGCTTAATGTGTCTGTCATTTCATAATATTTAGAACTGCTATACTTTTTAATTTTCCAAAACATCAAGTAGTATAACAATTACAACTTCAATGACAGCCAACATCACAATGAATCTAATAATATAATGTTTATAACATGTTTTTTTCCAACTGAATCAGAAGAAATGCGGTTTGCAACTAAGCCTAGTTCGAGGAAATTTTGCAACACGTCTAGAGAAAGACATTCCTTGTGACGCTGTTATTCACTAGTGTAAAAAGTCCATTTATTTTGTTTGTTTTTGCATAATAACTGCTATACCTTCCTTTTTGTAATCGCCGCTGAAAAACGCCATTCTCTGCAGCTTAGGCCGCATGCTTAGCCACAAGTCACCGAAATCGGGATCCAGAACCTTATTTATGAATCAGTTGTAGGTACACGATGCCGAAGTGTATGCATATTGTTCGTTGTCAATGCTGCTTAAACAACATGCCTTACATTAAGTCAACACTCGCCTGCATTTTCGTCTTTTCCGCTTCGCGTTGCGAATGATGTCTAGGCTTACACAAAATGAAAGTAAAATGTGCGCATGTCTAGGATTAATGTAAGGGAGATCACTCGTGTTTTCCCGTAGTACATGTCTGAAATAATTTCGAAGACGAAATAGATTTATCTTCATCAAGTATTCATTTGTTGTTGTTTTTGTGTATATTGAAAAATGCTTCCTGTTATATGGTAATACTTGAATAAATGAAATACACAAATCACACCAACAGACATTCAAAGTGTAGTCCTATCGGCGCATATTTTTCGTTTCTTGCCGAGCTGTTAGCAAGCAGGCGTTTGTGACGCCTCATCTTTTATTGATATTAAAATGCAATAGAATATCTTATGATGAAAATGGAACAAAATGATAATTCTGCGAAGGTAAAAGCAAGCCTTCAGATTAGAATACCAATATGGAACTAGAGTAGGCCAGGGGCTAGTACTAATATAATACCCGGCCTCCACTGCCCCGGCCGGGCGATCCCATTTTAGTTAATGAGCAAGCCTGATGTGAATCACACGGGGGCGATTTTAGAATTAATTGACAGGATCCGTATCCATTAATAGGTTTGTAATATGAACTTTTTCTGTTGATTTCCTACATTAATTTTAAGTTATACTCTGCCTTATATGTCGTTAAATTATCAAGTTTACGTAGCAAGTGCAATCGAAATCTGAATTGACTGCCATGTTGGAAACTTCGTCCGTCTTCCGATATAGGTCAGACGTCTAAATATGGGTGTCATGACCAAATATGGAAATTGTAGTAAACATGACGGCATCAGTAGTAATACTATATTTGGCCGTGAAGGCCATATATATAAGGAAACGGGTAATTGAGATAACATCACACGTGATCTAACATGGCGGTCGTTTCTATTTTTAGAGTTTTTAGTAAGGATTTGTTATTTCAACGAATATGGAATATTTTGATAACATTATACTCATGTGAGGCGTGAATCATATATATTATTACAATTTAGCACTTTTGATTTTCCTCTGTTATTCGGAACAGGACCGCTTCATAGCTCTGACCACGCAAAATATTATGTAGGCAGGGACGTAAATGCAAGAGTCACAAATTTCCGTCTAATGGCTAAATCCAGCGACAGTTCAAAGAGTAAATACGGAGTTGAAGAAGGTTACTTAGTTCTAACTAGGAATAAGATTATATCCAATGACTTTTGAGTGAACTTGAGTCCGTAGTAATGGATTTTATTTGCTTAGTATTACTGGTAGGTGACGTTTGTCTCGTTAATGAATATCTGAGCTCATTAACTGAAGTATTTTACCGGAAGTTGCGTGTAGCATGCATGACATACAGTCAAGTGGCAGTTCTCGATTGAGATAAACAGGGTGCATTTTCAAGAAGAATACGACGTTGTGATAAAATCATAGGTTCTGCCAAGGAAAGGAATGATATTTACAAGCCATTCAAGTGCAGTTGAGTCCAAAGTAACGCATAATAAAGACAGTAGGTCCGGTATATGATTCAATTTAGTACCAGTGGGTACCACTAGAGCGGCGTATGTGTGAAAATGACATTTATGATATACCAATAGCTTGCGGCTAACGCCTTAGCTAAAAATGACGTCGCCGTTTGTAACGTTGCTTTTGATTGGCTGATACAGCGGCGTAACAATTTCTAAGACAAAAGAGTCCATCAATAAAAGTGGATTTCCACAGGATTGTGTAAAGTAGATTAAATTATTAGGATTAACTTGAATCAGGGACAGTATCACTATACGTCCCTGCTTGAAAATATGTTTTATGTTATGGAGCTATAACACAAAACAAGAGGCCCAATGGGCCTGCATCGCTCACCTGGTATTAATCTCACACTTGTAATCTTAAAAGTGGACTAAAATACAGCTACAGGCAAAATATCAGTGTTTCATTCATAAGAACCTATTAAAAGATTTAAACATATGACACCTATGACCTTGAATGTCGAACAAGGACATTATAATACTAGGTTGAACAGAGTTTATAGTCTTCCAACCGAGCATGCTTCTGGAAAAATATCATTTCCCTGGACCTTTTGGTTATACAGAACAAATCATTTAAAGATTTAAACATGTATTGACCACTGTGACCTTGAATATTGGCGAAGGTCATTCACTTGGTAGTCCTTCATCCCAGCATGTTAAAGGCCAAATATCATCACCCTTGGCCTTTTGCTTATTAAGAAGATGTCATTCAATGGTTTTAAACATTTTTGACCCCTGTGACATTAAAATATATATGTCAAGGTCATTTATTTGAACTTGGTAGTCCTTCATCCCAGCATGTTACTGGCCAACTATCATCACCCTAGGCCTCTTGGTTATTCAGAAGAAATTGTTTAAATGTTTTTAACATATTTGACCCCTGTGACCTTGAATATGAATCAAGGTCATTTATTTGAAAAATCCTGGCAGCCCTTCATCCCAGCATGTTACTGGCCAAATATTATCACCCTGGGCCTCTTGGTTTTTTCAGAAGAAGTTTTTTTTTTACATATTTGACCCCTGTGACCTTGAATATGAGTCAAGGTCATTTATTTGAAAAATCCTGGCAGCCCTTCATCCCAGCATGTTACTGGCCAAATATTATCACCCTGGGCCTCTTGGTTTTTTCAGAAGAAGTTTTTTTTTTACATATTTGACCCCTGTGACCTTGAATATGAGTCAAGGTCATTTATTTGAAAAATCCTGGCAGCCCTTCATCCCAGCATGTTACTGGCCAAATATCATCACCCTAGGCCTCTCGGTTATTCAGAAGAAGTTGTTTAAAAGATTTTAACATATTTGACCCCTGTGGCCTTGAATATAAGGCAAGGTCATTTATTTGAACAAACTTGGAAGCCCTTGTTACTGGCCAAATATCATCATCCTAGGCCTTTTGGTTACTGAGAAGAAGTTGTTTAAAGTAAAAAGTTGACGCCGGACGGACGGACGGACGACGAACGCCGCACCATGCCATAAGCTCACTTGGCCCTTCGGGCCAGGTGAGCTAAAAACGGAGTGTACTTTCATCATAAACCGCGAAGCAGTTTATTTAGAGTTTTTTGTGTTATTTCTCCATAACATAAAAAATATATTCAAGTTACTCCTTAATTATTGTATATATTCAATTATACTTATCGGGTATAAGGTACATTTGATAAAAGAATTGTAACGAAATAAGAGTATTGCTTATTGATATGGATCGGGCAGGATCGGGGCAGGATCGGACTCCGTGTTTCCTTCATTCCTTCATTCATCTTTCTTTTAACTTTGTGGTTTATCAGTACAGACGTAATGGGGAGTCGTGATATTTATCTATTTCCGTCTCATTTCATTGCATTAATCAACAATAAAGTGAACACACCTTGAAACATATTATCGACACTATAAATTGAGCCATTCACTATTAAATTATTAGAGTCAAGTTGCATGCAATCATACACCAGTAAAGTAACTCATAATTTATCTGAAATGAAATATAAAAAGTGTTGTTATTTTTCGGGTTGGTCTTTAATCCAAGATGGCCGCCATATTGAAAAACACTTTTTAAACTTCTTCTCCAGTTCCACTGGTGCCATATAGTCAGATGACCGTTTAGGCCCATGGGCCTCTTGTTTTCTAGTTTCAGAGTGTTTATTGGGTGGTGTTAACATTGCATGTATAGATGCTGGATACAGATCGGATCATTCTTCTCCAAAACATTCTATAAAGTTTAATACATTTAAGAGGGAAAAGGGGCTGTGGAAATTTAATAACTCTCTATTATCTTATAAAGTCTTTCTTGATGTTATCAATAAAACAATTACTAAAGTTAAACTGCAGTATTCTCTACCCATATTGGGGAGAGTTATCTCCCTTAGACCGATAACCGTGCCGACAACCTGGATGTGACATCTCGGGGTGGTCGCTTAGTGATTTTCCTACGCCTATGCATATAGATTTTGGGACCTGAGAGCAGTTCCCAACTACATGTTGTGACGGTCTGTAATAACACACACCAAATTCACGACAATAGTTTATCGGAAACTGAATTGATTCAGTTTACAATTGATGATAAACTTTTTTTTATATACTCTTCTAATAGAAATAAGAGGGGACTATTTCTTATACCTTGTATAGGAAAATACAACAAAACTTTAGAAAAAAACACCTAAAAGATTTAATACATAATTTGGAAGATAGGGATAATGTCGATGTTGAAGAACTAAATGAGAAAAAAATGAGTTAGAAAATATCAGGCTACATAAGATTAAGGGAAGTATTATAAGATCAAGAGCTAAATGGTTAGAAGAAGGGAAAAAAGGCCTACCAAATATTTTTTTTAAACTGGAGAATAGAAATTTCTCTTCTAAGATTATTCAGAAATTGGAAAAAGAAAATGGGGAGATTGTTACATATCAGAGAGAAATCCTTAGAAGTTAGATTATTTTATGAAAAACTATATGCAGAAGACAAATATTTAGAAAATTTTGGAGTTCCTAAATTGAATAGGATAGAATCTAATAAATTAGAAGGTCTTATTACACTTGACGAAGCATCTTTGACAATGGAAAATATGAAACATATTAAAGCCAAGGGTCTGATGGTTTCACTACTGAACTTTTTAAATATTTTTGGAGACAACTTGGTGATTTTGTAGTTAGATCTATAAATTTTGGTTATGAAATATATCAACTTTCCATTGTTCAAAGACAGGGTATCATTACTTGCATTCCAAAAGATAATAAACCTAGACACTTCATCAAAAACTGGCATCCTATTTCTCTTTTGAATAAAGTCTATAAAATAGCTTCAGGAACAATAGCACGTAGGGTAAAAGCAGTATTGCAAAAACTTATCAACACAGATCAGACTGGATTTTTCGATATCAAAAGAGGCTGTCGTCAAGGCGATCCGATCGCACCGTATATTTTTATTCTTTGCGCTGAAATACTAGCAATTCGGTTGAGAAATAACAGGAAAGTCAAAGGTATAAATATTAACGATTTTCCAATTATATTTTCACAATATGAAGATGACAGTTCACTTATACTAGATGGATCAGAGGAGTCGCTTACAGAGTTTATAAAGGAATGGAACACTTTTGCTAGAATATCTGGTCTAAAAATTAACCTGAACAAAACACAAGTAGCTAGTATGGATAGGGAGTAAGAGATACAGTTATGATATTTTATTACCGGAAGTAAATCTTCAGTGGGATCCCAGAACAGTTTAAGCTTCTTGGAGTAGAATTTCATGTCGACCTACATAGGATACCCAAACTAAACTTTGATAAAAAAAAACCTGGTTAAGCTTAAATCTATTATTAAGTATCTGTCTGAACTTATTATAGTTTATCTCTATTATGATATAAATATATTTTGTCCTGAATATTACCCTCATATCTCGGCCACAGTTTTTTAGGGTACTTGGTATAATTATCCCAATTTATATGGCTGTATTTACATGCAGTTTAAAGTCGAAAGCACCTTACTTACAACTAATACAGAAGATTGTCTTATAATTTTATCCTAAACACAAACTTCTGTTTATTCTTGAGCTGCACTGCAAAAACCAGATTCTCCTTTTCTTCTCTGTTCTGTGAACTTTCTCTTTTTTTCTTTGCTATTTTTTTTCTTCTTTTCTTTACTCTCTCTCGGTTCTGATATAGGCAATATATGTGTTCATGTGTACCATTACATGTACTGGCGTCAAGTATATCAACTGATGTAAGTAAGAGTATATATGAGTCGTGTGAGGTATGAATATATAATATGAAATGTTTGAGTATAATTATACCATATATTGCGAAAAAATCTTGAATAAAAAGAAAATTACAAAAAAAAACTTGCTTGTCTAGTACGTTGATAATTTCGACAAAGTAATAAATAATGTTCACTTGTTTCGTTTGCCACACGACAGAGTGAGTTCTCTACTATATGTCATAACTTATGAAACATTGAAAATGGTATTATGATAACCAAATGTTAATAACTTCATCACTTTTACGATATAAACTGATAAAAAAAAAAATCTTAATAGATAATCTGAATGTATCATAATGAATTAATTGGTGTTAATTGGCAGGAAAGGTTGCTGTTAGGCGAATACCAAGTTTTATCGGTGTTAAATCAAAAGAAACTAGTGGTTGTTCCTACTCGGGCCTGAACACTGATAACCTCATCCATTTGGTCATTACAAATGGTCTGTCCGCTTCGCACACTTTCTTGCAGGGCCACAGTGCACTTACAGAAGTATCGGGCATCAACACTATTGTGCATTCTCATTACGATACTTCCACAGTTATTCCTTTGAATTAAGTGTCCTAATCTGTCGCTCGGTGAAGAATAAGTCATTGTCCATTGGGGATTTTGTAGCATCTCAGGATATTGACATACTTGCATTGACAGAAACCTGGGTAGGTTCAGATAACGATGACCAGGTCCTAGCTGATCTAATACCAGCAGGCTATGGATTCCTCCACAATGCTAGACTCGGCAAACATGGTGGTGGGGTGGCTGTTCTGTTTAAGAGAGGCCTAAGTGCGAGGCATTTTTCTTCCAGCCATGATGATACACTTTGAGATCATAACTTGGCTGGTGATAAACAATTTAGATTGTGTATCATTTACAGACCTCCTCCTTCAAAACAGAATGCTTTCCAAAATACAGTGTTTTTTATGAGTGGTCTACCTTTTTAGAACACCAAGTTGTTGTGCCACAAGAGATTATTATCACGGGTGACCTAAATTTCCACTTAGACGATCTATCTAATGTTGATGCTCGCCAGTTCTCTGGGCTGCTAGATTCCAGGGGTTTGATTTAGCATGTGACAGAGGCTACACACACACATGGCCACACACTGGATGTGGTCATAACAAGGGAAGATAACTCAGTCAATCATGGAGCTATTTCAGTGATTGATCCATGTCTAAGTGATGTAAAGGGGAACCAATCTGGTGAACATCTTGCTGTTCACGCAGCTGAATTGTAGTAAGCCAGATTGTGCAAGGAAAGAAGTGAGCTTCCGGAAATTTCAATACCAGATTTCAACAATGACATTCAGTCTTCTTCCGCCCTTCAATCTACTGAAGGTGGGGTTGATGATCTTGTTGAAACATACACATATGGTATAGAAGCTCTTATTTAGAAGCACCTCTGCAGACTAAGGTGATACCGAACAGAACCGTAGAAAAGTGGCGACGGACCAAATTAACCGTTCACCAACAGATTTATAGGGAACAATGTCGGCTTGTTGGTTCACTTCTCATTCAGTCAAAGAAGGCTTATTATTCGGAAAGAATCGAAGAATGTGGTAAGGATCATAGACAGACTTTTAGACTCACCAAAAACCTAATGGTCCAGAAAGGTGAAATTATCCTACCAAGCTGTAATTCTGAAGAGGACTGGTCGAACAAGTTCAGTGATTACTTTCTGAATAAAATCAGCTTGATCAGGAAAAATATTGCCTAAGTGAACACCACAGCTGACAAAGATATCTCTGTCATGACTGCTGACATTGAATTTGATGGGGAACCATTGACAAAGCTCTCACTAACAACCCAGGACGAGTTGCATAATATCATCATGACCTCGCAATCGAAGTCCTGTGAGCTTGATCCACTGCCTACAGACCTATTAAAGCAATGTCTTGAAGCACTGCTTCCTTTGATACCTCAATCATGAACAAATCATTGGCCGAGTCAAAGGTTTCATTGTGTTTCAAGAAGGCACATGATAGACCATTGTTGAAGAAGCCTGGAATGGACAAGAAGGAGTTGAAGAACTACCGCCCAGTATCAAATCTGCCTTTTCTGTCTAAGATCTTGGAGAAGGTTGTGTCCCGGCGTTTAGAGGTTCATCTCAATGCAAACAGACTCCATGACAACATGCAATCGGCCTACCGCATGGGACACTCTACTGGTCGGAGACGGCCTTCTTACGTGTACATAATGAATTAGCTTCTGCATTAGTTAACAAGTGCAGAGCGTTGCTTGTCATGCTGGACTTGTCAGCTGCATTTGACGTCATCGACCATGGCATACTTTATAAACGTCTGGAGTACTCATATGGAGTGACTGATACTGCATATTTTCAACATTTATGAAGGTTTGCAATACACTGCCGTTCAAACATATTCCATGATGCGCATTATGAATAGATGGAGTATGTTTCGAAACGGCGTTTATTTCTACTTCTAAATGGTAATGACCAACTTCAACAAGTTGAAGATAATGTCATGAGGGAGAACGAGAAAGAGCCAAAATGATATATACATGTATATAGATTTAATTTTGAGGGTACAGTGTCAGGAGAGCAGATTTAACAGATTCAGTAGTAGAACAGGAGGATATGATATCTGGTGGGATCTTATTCCACTCAGATATTGATCGTGGAAAGAAGGATTGTTTTCTGACCTGGGTTCTGAAGTGTGGTATTTGGAAGGATTGGTGATGGGCATGCCTCAATTGCCTGGTTGCTGGTATAAGCTAAATATAAAGACTAATAGCTACCTGATTGTTCACAATTTTGAACATCATACATAAGCTTGTGTCTCTGCGTCTGTCGGCAAGGGATCGCCATTTAAGATGGTTCAACATATTGGAGACACTGGATGTTCTATGAGTGTAGACGTTTTTAGTGTTTAGTACGTAACGAGCAGCCCTGCGTTGTACCATTTCAATCTTATTGATGTTATCCTGGGTGTATGGGTCCCAAACAGGACAGGCATACTCTAGGGATGGACGGACTTATGATTTGTATGCCTGTGCCTTAACTGATGTTAAACCTATTTTTAAGTTTCGACGGAGGAAGCCAAAATGTGGAATTTGCATTGTTGGTAATATTATTTATGTGGGAGTCCCATTTTAAGTTAGATTGGATTGTAACACCCGGTATTTTGCTTGGTCTACGTCTTACAGCGTATGCCCATGGATGATGTAATTATGGATAATGGGGCTTTCCCCCTTGTTCACAGACAACATATTACACTTGCTCGGGTGGAAGGCCATCTTCCATGTCTTTTCCCAGAGCGCCAGTTTGTCCAAGTCTTGCGGTAGAGTTTCAGCATCACTGTTAGACTTGACAACTAGATAAGCGATAGTGTCGTCTGCGAACAAGCAGATGGTAGCGTTTGGGCCCACACGGATGGCGTTAATGAAATAAAGAAATAAACTTGGTCCGAGGACCGATCCCTTGGGCAAACCAGAATGGACGTTGACGAAGTCAGACATTTCCTTTCCACAACTACAGATTAGTTACGGCCATTCTCAATCCAGTTTACTACCTTTCCTTTTACACCATAGTACTTTAGTTTGTGGATGAGTAGGGAATGGCTGACTTTGTCGAAAGCCTTGGCGAGGTCCGTGATGAAAATATCAGTTTGGCTTCCTTCGTCAAGGCTTCTGGATATGTCATCGATGAATTCAATCAACTGTCTTTCGCACGATCAAAATTTGCGAAAGCCATGTTGGAAAGTATACAAGATGTTGTTTGTATCAGCATGCGTCATGATGTTAGAAACGACGATGTGCTCCATTACTTTACTGCAAATGCATGTCAGTGAAATTGATCTATAATTTTCTGTATTAAATGTCTGTCCTTTTTTATAAATGGGGGATATATTTGCCAATTTCCAATCAATGGGGACTAGACCTGTAGCCAAGGACTTGCTAAAAATCAGTGATAGAATGGGGGCAACTTCTTTCAGTTCTTTCAGTAGCTTTGGTTTTATGTCATCGGGTCCAGCAGCCTTATGCGGATTTAAACATTTGAGAAGTTTTAATATACCATTTTCATGGATCTCAATATCAGGCATGGTTGGAAATTGATGATCAAGAGGCATGTTACACCGGAGAGTAAACTGGCGATCATTGAGGGTTTCAGGTAGAACAAAAACAGATTGAAACTGTGCGTTGAACACTTGCGCTTTGCCAATAGGATTATGTACTAATTTGCCCTCTTGCTTTAGTGGGGAAATGCTGCAGTGATCGGTTCGTTTGGCTTTAGTGTAAGACCAGAATCGTTTCATACCAGAGTATTTGTTATTAGTATTTGGACTATTGGGATTTATTATATCTTCAATATGATCCCAGTAAGACGTGCGGAGTTTCTTTTGGACTAGATGTTTTATGTCTTTAAATTTTGATTTAAATGAAGAATCCCCAGATTTTTTAGATTTTATGTAAAGCCTATCACGTTTTCTTATGAGCTTTTTTTATTTCGGGGGTAACCCATGGTAGGCTAGTTTTTGGTTTTGTAGTTTTCTGAGGGATGTGTTCTTTGACAAGTTTTGTGAGTTCAGTTTTTATAATATCCCCACATTGAATTTGCGTCCCACTCATTGTTTGTTAACATATAGTTATACACATTGCCCCGACGATATTTTATGGTATTCCACTCATCATTTTTATAGTTTTATGGGTGTTAGGTTAAGTTCAATGAAAACGATGTTATGGTCAGATAGGCCTGGAATGTTTTCAGTACGTGCCACTTGGTTTGGATAATTTGTTATGACCAAGTTCAAGACATTGTCGTTTCGGGTCGGTTCTTCGACAACTTGGGTTAGACCAGTGTCGTCCAGTAGATTTGAAAAGTCATATTTGATTTTGGTTTGACTTGTTTTAGGTTTCAGAACTTTGTTCTTCCAGTCCCAGCCGGGAAGGTTGAAGTCTCCACCTATTATAAGGACTGCATTTTTTTTATTTTGGAGGCCTCATTTGTTGAATCTATAAAAGATTGCATGCTCTCTTCGTCAGATGTTTTTGGGTGGTAGAAAGAACTGATGTAAAGAGTTCTACTCCCGACTACCTTAACCTTAGCCCATACCATTTCGTTATGTTATTGAGCGTGAGGTTGTGTACCTCATCACTAATAAAGTCTTCCTTTATTCCTCTTTGCTGGTGTCACACTTTTCCAGTCGTTTCGAAAAGTTTTGTAACCCAAAGGAAATACTTCGGCATTTTGAATGCCAATTCCCAGGATCGGACTGAAAAGGTATTGTTCCCCTGTTTTACTGGTCAGTATATAATAAGCTCTCAAAACATGTACCTTAATTTAAAGGTTGACCCCGTACAAGAAAAACTGGTACACTCTGAGAATGAAATATTTGTCTGATCCCATAACATCCTACTGTATCCCACACATGTGTACCTGATAACCTCATCCTTTACTACATCAGTCAATTTCAATATTCCCACGGTTCGAGAGTAAAGCGGGAAGCAAGCGTTGCACGTGCTGTGACGTCACAATGGTTGACAGGTATCGGGTTCACAGGTGTGCGTGTCATTCCTAGCTAGGCGCCGTTGCCGTACTGCACAGTTCACTTTATTTTTTAGCGGTATATGTTTCTTAGTCATTGGTTCATTGATTATGACACCGTTGTAAGCGTCAGTCGCTTCTTGAGGTGCTTCTTAATTCTGTCCACTTCACTTCCGGTTGCATTAGGAGGTATTGAAGAAGACTCGTTTCTCAATAACTAGTGAAAATTATTTACAGGTGCAGTGGGTGATAACAAGGGTAGTATAATAATTTCATATAAGATAAGGGTATTCAGGCCTGTATAGACCTGTCATGATACCTGTACTTAGAAGTATAGATATTTAAAGGGTTTGATGAGTTAAAAAAAGTACTGAATTTGGATTGAACATTTGGGAGGTTGTATGTGTTAATTATATAACCCAACTAATTAGTAGAAGCTTGGTTCGAACTTGATGGGGTGATTTATCCAGTATTTGTTTAACCTGGTCTTAAAGGAAAACAGAGATGGGGCATTAACCACTTGATCAGGGAGACCATTCCAATCATTTACAATTCTAAATTTGAACGAATGGGCACGCAGATTACTTCTACACCTCAGTTTTTCAAGTTTCTGGTTGTTCTTGTTGCATTGATTTTTAGTAAGTCATCTTTAATGTTGTCTATCCCATTTATTATCTTAAAGGTTTGAACCATATCTGACCTTAGTCTCCTGTACTCCATTGTTGGTAGCCCAAGAGCCTTAAGTCTTTCAGGATAGGATAGGTCTTTGATACCAGGGACCAGTTTGGTGGCTCTTCTTTGCACATTTTCTATAGATATCTTATCCTTTATAAGCATGGGTGCCCAAACTACAACAGCGGTCTCTAGATATGGTCTTACAAGGGATTTGTATAGGGTAATGAACATTTCTTTGTTTACACAACTAAAGGTCCTAAAGATCATTCCTACATTTCTGTTTGCTTTTGCTACTGACAGGTTTACATGTTCACTAAACTTAAGATTAGTGTCAATAGTCACCCCTAGATCCCTTTCACTGGCAACAGATTGGAGTTTGTGAACTTCCCCCTGTTTGATGATGCTGTATGAAGTGTCACATTTTAAAGCTCCTTGGTGTAATTTTAGGTGCTTACACTTGTCAGAATTTAGCTCCATCATCCATGTTCTCGTCCAGTTATTCAAACGGTGAAGATCCTCTAGAAGATGTTGCCCCTGATCTCCTGGATCCATTGCACGATATATCTTTGTATCATCTGCAAACATTTATGAACCCTATATCTACAGAGGAGTATATAGCCGCACAGGTAAAAGCAGTTGTGGATGTTTCTATTGACGATATAGTTTCCAGAATGGACGCTCTTATTTTCAACAAGTTGGATACTTTCGAAAACAAAAATTAACGATACTTCAGAAGCTTTGTTTTCTAAGATGCAGCAAGACATGTTGTGTGTGGAAACTTACAAGTTTGCTAAGAAAAGCTGTGAGGACCAGTTCAAGTTTAATGTTAAAGTGCGGGTCAAACCTTTGGAGGCAGAACATCTGTCATTGTCAGAGCCACAGTGACACGCTGCTAAAAATAAGATGGTGGAAGGTATTGGTCTAATTGATTACAGACAAAAACTGATAAAAAAACAAGATAGTTGAAGGTATTGGTCTTATTGAGTACAGACAAAAACTGATAAAAAAAACAAGATAGTCGAAGGTATTGGTCTTATTGAGTACAGACAAAAACTGATAAAAAAAACAAGATAGTCGAATGTATTGGTCTTATTGAGTACAGACAAAAACTGATAAAAAACAAGATAGCCGAAGGTATTGGTCTTATTGAGTACAGACAAAAACTGATGAAAAAACCAAGATAGTCGAAGGTGTTGGTCTTATTGAGTACAGATAGAAAACTGATAAAAAAAACCAAGATAGTCGAAGGTATTGGTCTTATTTAGTACAGAGAAAAATTGATAAAAAAAACCCAGATAGTTGAAGGTATTGGTCTTATTGAGTACAGACAAAAACTGATCATATTAGCGGATACATCCGAGTGTGGCTGGAAAGCATTGCCAATAGCATCAGATACGGAGGATGAGTGGAAAATGGACAGGGCTAGAACGAGGGCTAATAGGAAGGTTAAAGAATTCTGAACAAAAGGTTCAGCAGAGGAAGTGGCCGGTACTTCCCTTATGGAGACCAGGGTAACAGGTTCAATAATTCAACAGGAAACGTTCCTACCATGCCTCAGGAAACCACCTGTGTACCTGATAACCTCATCCTTTACAGCCTCCTCAACTATATCAGTGAGCGGTCTATGTACAGAGATAGGTGGGTAGGTGCCCTGCAGACCACAAGAGTTTGAGGTAAGGGGAAATAATCCAAATAATTGTACAATACATTCAGGTGACACCGGATTGTTCTGAGAGAGAGTGGCACAACCATTATACTGCGGCATTGATAAAAACCCAAACATTTACTGAAAGTATAGCGCAGCACTTGTTCCTTCAGGCGATTACCAAAAATCAACGTATAGAGAAATACTCCTACATATATTGTATAATTATACAGTACATGGCCACACTATATAGTCTCCCCAAAGTAATCATTTCCAGGTAACATAGAAATATGTTGTTTTCCCTTTGTAAAATTACAGGACACACTTAAATCTCCCAGGACACACTGGAAAAGCAAGTTATTTCCTTGTTTAAACTAGAAGGTTCAAAATTCCAATTGCTTATTTTAAAATTCAGAAAAAATAAAAATAAATGTACAGCAAACATTTTATGAACAGTATAGGTGGGTCTCAGAGTATGAATGCTGAAGGGTTAACAGGATCATTATTATTGAATACGTGAATATAAGTAGAGGAATTCCATTCACAACACGGTTGTCACCATCTTCAGTGGCTTTGCTTGGTCAACAAATTTAGCCTAGAGAGTCTTTATCGGGAACAATTAAGTCCAAATGAAGAATCACTTAGTAATTGAAACTATAGTCTGCCAATTAATTCTCTCAAGCTGGCAACACCTATTATTAATTTAGCTGAGCATTCTTGTGGTTGAAAACCCTTTTGTTTT
>NW_018405103.1:555904-556179 GCF_002113885.1 Mizuhopecten yessoensis
AGTTGACAGGAAAAGCAAATACATATACTAAGACCATATAAGAACACAAAACACTTTTGTCTTCATTCTGTGTGAAACACAAAATTAAACTTTTATCCATTTTCTTTCAGAGAAAATGTTCCAAACAAAGGCAATACAGTGTTTTTGCCATTGCATATAAAACATTTCTAGCTTCACTGAAACATTGAATACAACTCGAGATTGTTGTTATTTAGTGTCACTTTACCTTAAGTAACTTGGTAATGTTTGTTACTTTGTAACACTTCAACATTGAC
>NW_018405103.1:561065-561181 GCF_002113885.1 Mizuhopecten yessoensis
GAACTTAACCTCATCTAAAGTATTATTATCTGTTAATAAATGAAGACACTACTGTTACAGTAATGACAGAATCGGGAGGGAAAGGGACATGAGGAACAGTACAGGACAGACAAGGG
>NW_018405103.1:562563-562947 GCF_002113885.1 Mizuhopecten yessoensis
CGAGTCCCCGAATGTAGATGAAACTGTTGTTTAACACTTAGTATTGAAGCAAATAGAGAAGTTGTCTGCAGTGAGCTTACAGCTGGCTGTGGTCCTATAACAAAAGGCTGCTTTTCTGCACATGTTTCCGTACCACCCTGACCTTGACCTTCGTGGTCTGCTGCCTCAATCTGTTGTCCAGTTGTGATACATTGTTCTGGCTTCACCACGTCCCATTGATGGGGTTGTTGTAATGTGTCCTTCTCGCTGGCAGCCAGACTCCCCAAATAATCACTGAGGGAGGGGCCTAGGACATCTTCAGCTTCTGACTGCCATGATCCGTTAACTTTAAAGCTTGACAAGTCACCTGTCAAAAGAAGTTAAACTTGAAAATGACTGTCCTAA
>NW_018405104.1:0-153 GCF_002113885.1 Mizuhopecten yessoensis
GAAATTTATAAATTACATTGGACCACCGTGGTACTGACGTCCGTACCTGATATTGGAACAACCTACTACTGACGTCCCTACCCGACATTGGACCACCAGGGTACTGACGCCCGTACCCGACATTGGACCACCGTAGTACTGACGTCCGTACCT
>NW_018405104.1:5040-5894 GCF_002113885.1 Mizuhopecten yessoensis
TCAAACATATAACTACGGTGTAAATAGTAACACACATACAAACATATAACTACAGTGTAAATAGTAACACACATACAAAAATATAACTACTGGCAGTGTAAATAGTAACACACATACAAACATATAACTACAATGTAATTAGTAACACATATACAAACATATAACTACAGTGTAAATAGTAACACACATTCAAACATATAACTACAGTGTAAATAGTAACACACATACAAACATATAACTACNTAGTAACACACATACAAACATATAACTACTGGCAGTGTAAATAGTAACACACATACAAAAATATAACTACTGGCAATGTAAATAGTAACACATATACAAACATATAACTACTGGCAGTGTAAATAGTAACACACATACAAACATATAACTACAGTGTAAATAGTAACACACATACAAACATATAACTACTGGCAGTGTAAATAATAACACACATACAAACATATAACCACAGTGTAAATAGTAACACACATACAAACATATAACTACAGTGCAAATAGTAACACAGATACAAACATATAACTACAGTGTAAATAGTAACACACATACAAACATAAAACTACAGTGTAAATAGTAACAAACATATAACTACAGTGTAAATAGTAAAACACATACAAACATATAACTACAGTGTAAATAGTAACAAACATATAACTACAGTGTAAATAGTAAAACACATACAAACATATAACTACAGTGTAAATAGTAACACACATACAAACATATAACTACAGTGTAAATAGTAACATACATACAAACATATAACTACAGTGTAAATAGTAACACAGATACAAACATATAACTACAGTGTAAATAGTAACAAACATACAAAC
>NW_018405104.1:7981-8410 GCF_002113885.1 Mizuhopecten yessoensis
CTACAGTGTTAATAGTAACACACATACAAACATATAACTACAGTGTAAATAGTAACAAACATATAACTACTGGCAGTGTAAATAGTAACACACATACAAACATATAACTACAGTGTAAATAGTAACACTCATACAAACATATAACTACAGTGTAAATAGTAACACACATACAAACATATAACTACGGGCAATGTAAATAGTAACACACATACAAACACATAACTACTGGCAATGTAAATAGTAACACACATACAAACACATAACTACTGGCAATGTAAATCATAACACACATACAAACATATAACTACAGTGCAAATAGTAACACACATACAAACATATAACTACAGTGTANCATAACACACATACAAACATATAACTACAGTGCAAATAGTAACACACATACAAACATATAACTACAGTGTAAATAGT
>NW_018405105.1:0-153 GCF_002113885.1 Mizuhopecten yessoensis
CTCCACTGTTGTATTGATAGTATATTACCTCCCCTGGTCTATTGATAGTATATATATTACCTCCACTGTTTTATTGATAGGATATTACCTCCACTGTTGTATTGATAGTATATTACCTCCACTGTTGTATTGATAGTATATTACCTCCCCTGG
>NW_018405105.1:4705-4834 GCF_002113885.1 Mizuhopecten yessoensis
ACACTCTATATTGCCTTCCCTGGTCTATTAATTGACACTCTGTTTTATTGATAGTATATTACCTCCCCTGGTCTATTGACAGTATATATATATTACCTCCACTGTTGTATTGATAGTATATTACCTCCC
>NW_018405106.1:0-153 GCF_002113885.1 Mizuhopecten yessoensis
CGTGATTGTTAATCCTAACCCTAACCCTACCCTTAACACAACTGTAGCAAGTGAAAACACAAGTACTTACGCCTTATCCATGATTGTTTAACAAGTATGGATCTTAACGCCACTATAAAAAGCTAAAACACAAGTATTCACGCTGTATCCGTG
>NW_018405106.1:3294-3519 GCF_002113885.1 Mizuhopecten yessoensis
TCGTGATTGTTAATCCTAACACTAACCCTACCCCTAACCCTTAACACCACTGTAACAAAATAAAACACAAGTATTCACGCCGTATTCGTGATTGTTAATCCTAACCCTAACTCTACCCTTAACCCTTAACACAACTGTAGCAAGTGAAAACACAAGTACTCACGCCTTATCCATGATTGATTAACAAGTATGGATCTTAACGCCACTATAAAAAGTTAAAACACA
>NW_018405107.1:0-153 GCF_002113885.1 Mizuhopecten yessoensis
TGATGACAGTACCCCAACCCAACTGTGTGATAACAGTACCCCCACTCAACTGTGTGATAGCAGTACCCCCACCAAACTGTGTGATACTATTACCCATACCAAACTGTGTGCTTACAGTACCCCCACCCAACTGTGTGATAACAGTACCCCCAC
>NW_018405107.1:4698-4813 GCF_002113885.1 Mizuhopecten yessoensis
ACCCCCACCCAAATGTGTGATAACAGTACCCCAGCCAACAGTGTGATAACATTACCCCCACCAAATTGTGTGATGACAGTACCCCAACCCAACTGTGTGATAACAGTACCCCCAC
>NW_018405108.1:0-153 GCF_002113885.1 Mizuhopecten yessoensis
CACTAGTTTGACATGTGACACACTAGGTTGACATGTGACACAATATGTTGATATGTGACACACTAGGTTGACATATGACACACTAGGTTGACATGTGACACACTAGGGTGATATGTGACACACTAGGTTGACATGTGACATACTAGGTTGACA
>NW_018405108.1:1368-2423 GCF_002113885.1 Mizuhopecten yessoensis
AACATACTAGGTTGACATGTGACAGACTAGGTTGACATGCGACATTCTATGTTAAAATTTGACACACTAGGTTGACATGTGCCACACTAGGTTGACATGTGATATACTAGGTTTAAATGTGACACACTAGGTTGACATGTGATATTCTTTGTTGATTGGTGACCCACTAGGGTGACAGGTGATATGTGACACACTAGGTTGACATGTAACACAATAGGTTGATATGTGACACACTAGGTTGACATGTGACACACTAGGTTGACATGTGACACACTAGGTTGTCATGTGATATTCTTTGTTGATTGGTGACACACTAGGGTGACAGGTGATATTTGACACACTAGTTTGACATGTGACACACTAGGTTGATATGCAACACACTAGGTTGACATGTGACACACTAGGTTGACATGTGACACACTCGGTTGACATGTGACATACTAGGTTGATATATGACACACAAAGTTGTCATGTGACACACTAGGTTGACATTTGACATACTAAGTTGATATTGACACACTTGGTTGACATGTGACACACTAGGTTGACATGTGATACATAAGGTTGACATGTGACATACTAGGTTGATATGTGACACACTAGGTTGACATGTGACACACTCGGTTGACATGCGACATACTAGGTTGATATATGACACACAAAGTTGTCATGTGACACACTAGGTTGACATTTGACATACTAAGTTGATATTGACACACTTGGTTGACATGTGACACACTAGGATGACATGTGATATATAAGGTTGACATGTGACATACTAGGTTGATATGTGACACACTAGGTTGACATGTGACACACTAGGTTGACATGTGACAGACTACGTTGACATGTGACACACTAGGTTGACATGTGACACACTAGGTTGACATGTGACACACTCGGTTGACATGTGACATACTAGGTTGATATATGACACACAAGGTTGACATGTGACACACTATGTTGACATGTGACACACAAGGTTGACATGTGACATACTAAGTTGATATTTGACACACTTGGTTGACATGTGACACACTAGGTTGACATGTGAT
>NW_018405108.1:5153-5272 GCF_002113885.1 Mizuhopecten yessoensis
GACATACTAGGTGGATATGTGACACACTTGGTGGAAATGTGACACAATTGGTTGAAGTGACACACTTGTTGGAAATGTGATACATTATGTTGACATGTGACACACTAGGTTGACATGTG
>NW_018405109.1:0-153 GCF_002113885.1 Mizuhopecten yessoensis
TGTAAACAGATAAACAATAATTACCCTACAATGTAAACTGATAAAGAGTAATTACCATACAATGTAAACTGATACACAGTAATTACCCTACAATGTAAACTGATAGATAATCATAACCCTACAATGTCAACTGATAAACAATAATTACCCTAC
>NW_018405109.1:1634-1766 GCF_002113885.1 Mizuhopecten yessoensis
ACAATAATTACCCTACAATGTAAACTGATAAACAATAATTACCCTACAATGTAAACTGATAGAAAATCATAACCCTACAATGTCAAATGATAAACAATAATTACCCTACAATGTAAACTGATGGACAATCAT
>NW_018405110.1:0-153 GCF_002113885.1 Mizuhopecten yessoensis
GACTTACCATCAATGGGCACACCGTCACTGTGTATAACACCATGTCAGCGTGTAGAGAACAGACTCACCATCAATGGGCGTGTAGAGAAAAGACTCACCATCAATGGACACACCGTCACTGTGTATAACACCATGTGAGCGTGTAGTGAACAG
>NW_018405110.1:4639-4906 GCF_002113885.1 Mizuhopecten yessoensis
TAGACTTACCATCAATGGGCACACCGTCACTGTGTTTAACACCATGTGAGCATGTAGAGCACACTTACCATCAATGGGCACACCATAACTGTGTATAACACCCTGTGAGCGTGTAGAGAACAGACTCACCATCAATGGGCACACCGTAACTGTGTATAACACCATGTGAGCGTGTAGTGAACAGGCTCACCATCAATGGGCACACCGTCACTGTGTATATATCACCATGTGAGCGTGTAGAGAACAGACTTACCATCAATGGGCACA
>NW_018405110.1:8106-8239 GCF_002113885.1 Mizuhopecten yessoensis
TTGAACAGACTTACCATTAATGGGCACACCGTAACTGTGTATAACACCCTGTGAGCGTGTAGAGAACAGACTCACCATCAATGGGCACACCGTAACTGTGTATAACACCATGTGAGCGTGTAGTGAACAGACT
>NW_018405111.1:0-153 GCF_002113885.1 Mizuhopecten yessoensis
CAGCCCCTCCCTAGATATAACACGTTCTAGTCACTGTTTACCCACCTAGCTCTCTGCCCCTCCCTAGATATAACAAGTTCTAGTCACTGTTTCCCCACATAGCTATCGGTCCCTCCCTAGATATAACACGTTCTAGTCACTGTTTCCCCACAT
>NW_018405111.1:701-2434 GCF_002113885.1 Mizuhopecten yessoensis
TGTGATACAATGGGTATAGCAGTTATGTTAGCTATACAATGCATATAGCAGTTATGTTTGTGATACAATGTGTATAGCAGTTATGTTAGCTATACAATGCATATAGCAGTTATGTTTGTGATACAATGTGAATAGCAGTTATGTTAGCTATACAATGTATGTAGCAGTTATGTTTGTGATACAATGTATATAGCAGTTATGTTAGTTATACAATATATGTAGCAGTTATGTTAGTGATACAATATATATAGCAGTTATGTTAGTAATACAATGTATATAGCAGTTACGTTAGTTATACAAAGTACATAGCAGTTATGTTAGTTATATAATGTATATAGCAGTTATGTTAGTTATACAATGTATATAGCAGTTACGTTAGTTATACAATGTATGAAGCAGTTATGTTAGTTATACAATGTATATAGCAGTTATGTTAGTTATACAATGTATGTAGCAGTTATGTTAGTTATACAATGTATATAGCAGTTTTGTTAGTTATACAATGTATATAGCAGTTATGTTAGTTATACAATATATATAGCAGTTATGTTAGTTATACAATGTATGTAGCAGTTATGTTAGTTATACAATGTGTATAGCAGTTATGTTAGCTATACAATGCATATATCAGTTATGTTAGTTATACAATGTTTGTAGCAGTTATGTTAGTTATATAATGTATGTAGCAGTTATGTTAGTTATACAATGTATATAGCAGTTATGTTAGTTATACAATGTTTATAGCAGTTATGTTAGTTATCTAATGTAAATAGCAGTTATTTTGGTTATACAATGTATGTACCAGTTATGTTAGTTATAAAATGTATGTGGCAGTTATGTTGGTTATACAATATATATAGCAGGTATGTTAGTTATACAATGTATATAGCAGTTATGTTAGTCATACAATGTATATAGCAGTTATGTTAGTAATACTATGTATATAGCAGTTATGTTAGTTATGCAATGTATATAGCAGTTATGTTAGTTATACTATGTATATAGCAGTTATGTTAGTTATGCAATGTATGTAGCAGTTATGTTAGTTATACAATGTATATATCAGTTATGTTAGTTATACAATGTATATAGCAGTTATGTTAGTTATACAATGTATATAGCAGTTATGTTAGTTATACAATGTATATAGCAGTTATAATAGTTATATAATGTATATAGCAGTTATATAAGTTATAAAATGTATACAGCAGTTATGTTAGTTATACAATGTATGTAGCAGTTATGTTAGTTATACAATGTTTATAGCAGTTACGTTAGTTATACAATGTATGTAGCAGTTATGTTAGTTATACAATGTATATAGCAGTTATGTTAGTTATACAATGTATATAGCAGTTATGTTAGTTATGCAATGTATATAGCAGTTATAATAGTTATATAATGTATATAGCAGTTATATAAGTTATAAAATGTATACAGCAGTTATGTTAGTTATACAATGTATGTAGCAGTTATGTTAGTTATACAATGTTTATAGCAGTTACGTTAGTTATACAATGTATGTAGCAGTTATGTTAGTTATGCAATGTATATAGCAGTTATGTTAGTTATACAATGTATATAGCAGTTACGTTAGTTATACAATAATATATGTAGCAGTAATGTTAGTTATACAATGTATATAGCATTATATTAGTTATATAATTATATAGCAGTTACGTTAGTTTTACAATAATATATGTAGCAGTAATGTTAGTTATACAATGTATATA
>NW_018405111.1:2669-3106 GCF_002113885.1 Mizuhopecten yessoensis
TACCACTTAGCTATCAGCCCCTTCCTAGATATAACACGTTCTAGTCACTGTTTCCCCACATAGCTCTCAGCCCCTCCCTAGATATAACACGTTCTAGTCACTGTTTACCCACATAGCTCTCGCTCCTCCCTAGATATAACACGTTCTAGTCACAGTTTACCCACATAGCTCTCGGCCCCTCCCTAGATATAACAAGTTCTAGTCACTGTTTCCCCACATAGCTCTCGCTCCTCCCTAGATATAACACGTTCTAGTCACTCTTTACCCACATAGCTCTCAGCCCCTCCCTAGATATAACACGTTCAAGTCACTGTTTACCCACATAGCTCTCAGCCCCTCCCTAGATATAACACGTTCTAGTCACTGTATCCCCACATAGCTCTCGGCCCCTCCCTAGATATAACACGTTCTAGTCACTGTTTACCCACATAGCTCTC
>NW_018405111.1:7058-22904 GCF_002113885.1 Mizuhopecten yessoensis
AAATTGGGAAAAAATCAACAACGAAAGCAAAGGTTTACTAAATCTTTATCGCTAATATGATCACAGATATTTGGAAATAACAGAGAAAGTTAAGTGTACTTTACACATTGGTTACAATTTTTGATTTAGTAAATATTCAACATGATATAAAGATAACAAAATGTATAAGATACACGTAAGAGAAAAACAACTGTTCATAAACATTAATGCTAATCCGTCAACATTAACTCATGTCAACGAAAACATTAACCACAGAACTGTAGGTGAATATCTGTCAACATAAGAAACAACAGCTGATGAGACGTATTCCTGGTCTCTGGAGGTTTACACAGCTAGGTATCCCTACACCAATCAACAGAATGGTTATGCAAATTAAGCGCTACAGGTTAAAAGAGTAGTAGCTTGATGACCCTTTTTTCATTTTCTAAAGCCTGTCAGGGTTACTGCAAAAATATGTTAACTTAATAGTTGTTAACGTTTACATTATGCAAAGGTTTGTTAAAACATTAACACTTATATAGACACATATCTGATGTTAGTTATTACAACCAATTATCTATATATTCACGAAAGTTGAAACCTCACAACCACACTGATCCCCTTGGCATTTTGCTGTTTCACAATCTTTAGGTGAATGGCTTGATGTTAAAGGAAACCGTCAAGAAATCGTTAAGATAAAACCATTCTACTGACTAGTTGTAAAACAGTAAAATGCATTGTGGATCAGTCTTCCTGTAATTTTAAATTTACGTATATTTTCCGGTCAAAATAAAACATAAATCATTAATAAGGGGACAACCCTACTGTGATAGTAGTAGTTTTCTCATTCAAATACATTGTATATACAAAGATAGTTTAGAAATGGTTCAGTTAGACCCACAGAGGGAGATACCAGTAGGCAGATAGACGGACTTGTATGCATAGTTGTGACCCTAATATCCTATAGTGAGTCGGGGACATTCAAAGGTTTTCCAACAGAAAATATTGATGAATAGGCTGACATCAAAACACTTGGTTTGAAAAAGGAAGCGTAGGACGTCTTCAATTTTCAAAAAGGCCCGTAGTGGTCTTTAGGGGGTCACCAAAAGATTGAAAGTGATCACAGCATTTCGTCCGACAATTGTGTGTATACTAATTGTACGGGGAGTAAAGGTGAGCCAGTACATATTGCTGTACAGACTGGATACGGTCACGTTAATGAACGACAATTGTATTTCATTATAGTAATAATCCACTGAAAACCAAAGAATAGGCAGATACTTTCTACGGTCATTGGGGATTAGAACAGGAAATGGTTTATAGATGAAAAAGACCAAAACACATGAATTAAAAATAATAATAAAAATGTTGAGAAGACACAATGAAAAGCAATACCGCAAATAATAAGTTTTGCAACATTTGATGAAACAAATAAGTCGACGATTTGTCAACTATATTTTGAAGGCGAATTTCAAGTATAAAACAAACCAGCTAATAATAATAAGTCATCTAATACAAAAAATACAAGAGGACGACCTTCATGAGATAATTGTTGATACGATGGAAATGACACTGGAGGAAAGTATCCATCCAACAATATAGTGGGTACCGGCCGGCGTGAATATAGTGGTCGTTAAGGTGAGAGGCGACTTATGTAGAAACTGTCATATTCCTGCCATTGATCCATGTTTTTAATGTCCTTTTCAAATTTAGCAGCGGAAGTATCTCTCTTCACTAGATCTGTAAAAGAAATGTGATATAAAATACAATGCATCTCTCTTTACTAGATCTGAACAAGAAAATGTGATACATTACAAAATGTGATATATATTACATGCACAATGTAAATATCTTTACCAGATATGTAGTACAAAATGTAATTTATGAAATATTGCATCTCCCTTTCAGATCACTATCAAAAACTGTGACATGTTACACAATAAATGTAACTGAATTATCAATCAAACAAATGAGAATCGTCCTTAACAGTTATTTCTTTACCACTCGCTCCTCTTTGCCTTGATACTTTTCAGGAAATAGTTTAAACAACTTAATCTGTTATCTGTTCTATGCAAACATATACATTACGAGTATTTTAATTGTCAGAAGATTAATCCTGAAATGGCAAAATTACAACAGGTTGTATCTGTTCGACAGTCGTTAAAGACTGCGGTCGTAAAAGAGGCCAAATCAGAATACACCGGCATACACACTTCCATGTCAAAGTGCTTATCTTGTTCATTCGGAAAACAATCAACGGAGAGAGAGATTGAGGTGGCAAAATAAACAGTCATAAACATTTGGAGCAAACTTCGTCTAATCCGATATCAGGCCTTGGCAGCAAAATGGAAGTTGTGAAGAGTTTGAAGTAGATTAATACAACTACATAATACAACTTCGATTGTAATCGGATAATACCTAAATTTCGACCAATCAGAAAGCAGTGAACGGTGGCTATCTCGTCCAAAGTGTAAATTGAAATTTTTGAGGAGAATAATTACACAAACAAAATGTATATACCAAACTTGATTTGATAAGGAGAATAACTAAATTCCGACCAATCAGATGTCAGTCTTCGTTTGGAGGATTTAAGTATATGTCAGATAAATAACATACGTACCAAGCACTGCCTACAACACTATGCTAGATAATGTTGGATCTCACTATGGGGCATACATTTGATGGATACTTACGGGACGAAGGGATCACATCGATCGTGTAAGGAGCAAGGATCTTCCGTGTATAAAGTGTACATCCGGTTGTGGCCATGTTCTGGATGAAACCTTCCACGACCGCAGCGACTGGGTTAATGCTGACAGCGTTTCTGACGTAGATAACCACCACGGTGACGTCATGGTTGTACATCATCACTGTCTGTTTAAGAAAACAAAAATGCAGTGTTATAGATAGATAGATATATATTCATTTTTGTATTTCCTCTAGGTAAAGAGATTACAAATGTTGCATTAGTTAATACACTATATTATACCATATTAATTGTCAATAATTAAAGAGAAAACAGCACAGATCATTTGCTTAAGCACTGCAAGTTTCACATTTAGTTAAATTGTTAGCAACTACTGAGTATTGACCTCTTATATAAAAATTTAATAAGCACTTTCACATGGATAAGTATGAACACTAGGTTTGATATTTCATTTACATTCATAAGCTAATATTATATATATGTACTATATTATCCATTTTAATCCTATCTTCAATAATGTCAAAGAGTTGAACACCAGTACACGTAAATGAATATTTAACACTTAATAAGGACAACTCCTGTAACTTTAGTTCTATATCAGTCATCATTTGTATTAGACCAGGAAGTATGTCGATCATAAAATGCTCCCCGTGCTCATCATTCAGCCCTGGTAAGTTTGTATTTCTTAAAATATCACAGAACTGTTTATCGTCCTCCATATGTGAGAACTGCACATAATCTGTCACCTCGAGTATATTTACAATACTGTCAAAATATATGTCACTACTTTGAAAAAGACTTGGGCATTCTATTACAAAGTGGACGCCAATATCATTTGTTTGTTTTCACATAATTTACATTTAACAATTTTCTCGCATATGTTAAAGACAGCTCTATCAGTTCACGAAATGTCCACATGAAAGTTGGGTATTTTAACCCGAGAGTTTATAATGGATGTGATCCGGCAGAATTATGAATACTAGCATAATGTCGCAAGCTATTATTTCCTGACAATATGTTCCTCCATTCCTTGAACTAAAAGTTCTTAGCCACATTTCTAACAAATGATTTCCATTGACCATGACACGGAACTTAAATATCTGGTATAAAGTCATAAAAGAAATTTTCAATATAGAATTTGCTCATTCTTTCTAAAATATTTGGAACGAAGCGGTACACACTTTCTCTACTAGCAAATAAAAAGTCGCTCAAGCGCGTTATGAAAATCATTTTCCAGATGACCTTTAAGCTAGCGCGACAAAGCTTATTCCAAAACATAAGTTTGCGTTGTTCAACTTCACTCCGAACTTCGAAAACTCCAACAGATTGGTTTGTTGTTGCCGTTGGAGATTGTTTTGAATACCCACAACATCTTCGAACAGAATACCGTAGAGTGCGTTCGAGACTTACAAAGCTAGTTTTGCGATGTCGATCCCAAAGTTCACACCCGCAAATCAGGTTTGGAACTACTATGGTTTTAATCAGCTTCATTGTGATGACAGGGTTAATACCGAATGGATGAAGACCAATACTAACGAGCGAATTTAGGGTTTTACGGCCTTTTTCTCGGGAATTAAAAATTCCTTGTGATCATATTAATTTTGACACGAAAGTAATTCCAGCATACGTTGTTTGACTTCACTGCGGAATGATATCCGTACCTAATTTGCAAACTATCTTTAAGGTAATAGGATTGTGTCACCATAGATTAGTGTTGCATTAATGTACATCAATTTAATAAATGCTGAAGTTGTGTAAAATAAATGATCAATTAACGATTAAAAATTGACATTATATAATAAAACAATATACACATAGTAATTGCATGTAAGAGTTATCTATCTTGAAAAACTTCACAGTAGTGAAATAGGTAGCCTGTTTCCTGATGTACAGAAAAATGGGCACATGTGACTCATTGATAAAAAAAAAAAACCTGAATTAATGCCTGGATTGCATTGAAATACTTTAATATTGAGAGAACACACTATTCTGTCAATAATAAACTTACAGTATTCATCAGTTTGATATTAAACATTAGAATATGCGGAAATTGTTATACTGTCTCCCTACATTGGAGTTTCAACAAGGGACGTACTTCCTACTTCCGTTTATCAATACACTCCAATGACCTTAAATCCGGCTTCTGCTTTTTCGTGAAGACCATCATCGCACTTTTTGTGGGGTTATAGTTCAGTTTCCATTTCGCGCCGTCTGACCACACCGAATCTATCTGCTTTTGGAGAAATGAGACAGACGCATTTAGAGGTGTCGTATCATCATCTAGTAAAACACACGGTATATGTACGTCACCGATATGTAGACCTAAACCAATTTTGTCCCATTCGGAAGCTAGGTTGTCAATAAATATATAAAAAAAACACTGAGAGAATTCGGCCTTGACCTACCCCTTGCATCACGTGGTATTTGTCACTGGTTTTACCATCATAAAGTACTGAAGCTGAAACGTCACGGAAAGTCTTTACTGCCAAACTATATGCCAAATTTTTTAGTTAAATCCTTTTTGGGACAGTTTGTACAATAAGTCGTTGATCCAGACACTACTAAAAGTTTTTTTGTTGTCCAGGAAAGCAACAAAAACTTTAGACGAACGTTCTAGGTAGATTAAAATAGACTTTTTTAAAGTGAAGGCGGCAGTTAAGCTACTGCATTCCTTCCTAAAACCCTGCTGCAGTCGATGAGGAAATTCTATCCGAGCACAGTTTTGCTGTATTCTCGCCTATAATACGTTCTCCAGAACTTTCTGTAGTACGGAACTCAGTGTTATGTCGCGGTAGCTGTTGACATCTAACTTGTCTTTCTTACAAACTTTAAAAACGTTATCACTTTGCAATATTTGAAGTGATTGGGGTACTTCCCGAGTTTAAAAATAGTATTGAACAATGTAACGAAAAGTCCAAGAACAGTTTTGAGCCAAATTTTATATGCTTTACAACTAGTTTACGACTTCATCAAATTGGACCGGAATATCACATGTTTCATCCAGATTACTACAACTTTCTATTTCCATGCGTTTAACTTGATCTTCTATTTCCTTTTGGAACTCAGTATGAAAGTGTGGAAGGTTGCGAGAGGTCGGTAATAATATATTCCCGCGGTTCGGAGAATAGCAGGAATTATTTGTCTTATCGGTTCGATACGGATTCTGACGAGCGTGCTTAGCCAATCGGATTGGCTCTGTATGTAGCACGTGCGATACGTGTAAGCGTATCGGGTACGTGGGTCATTTTCTAGCCGCCTTTCCAGCGCGACGGTCATATTCATATTTTCTCAGGGATCATGGATGAACAAAGGCAGAGATTTCACAGCAGGTAGGTGCGGCACGAACTCAAATTGCATACACTCAGAAAACCATTTCGAATACTCGGCTGACAAAAAATCAGTAGGGTATAATGTGCGTAGACAGTTACAAGTTCAATAAGAAAAGCTGTGAGGAGCAGCACAAATTCAACAACAAGGTTGTGGCAAAGTTGCATGAAGCTCGGCAGTCAAGCCAGGCCGGCGACGCGCAGGACACGAACGAAAAGCTTACCGAAGGTATTGATTTAATGACATACGGACACAAACTCATAAAAATGGCAGATTCCTCTGACGAGGCTAGAAAACGGTAGAAGAGTACGTCACAAACCCTATCGCTTCGGATTCCGACGATGAAAAAAGAATGGACAGGGCCAGGAGCACGGCGAATAGGAAAGCTAAGACACAGAAGCAGAAACCTCGGAGATTTCAGAAGGATCGTTTTCATCCTTATGATGTTGGCGCACGTGGGACACGCGTATCACGACAACAGGAGGGCGGGTGGTTAAGGACAGACCACCGTTGTAAAAACCTGGGACATGTTTCTATTGTGGTAACCCGGGTCACTGGAGGAGGGAATGTCCGACTGTGAGGGGTATTCCCGCGACAGCAGGGAGTGCTAATGAAAAGTTAAGTACACTTTTATTGTTTGATTAAAATGTAGATGTGGCTGATGAGTCAATGATAGTGAAGCCCGTAGTAAAGGCACATTCGGTAGTAAACACCGATAGTACAGCACGTGGTTGTGAAACACGCCCACTTTCTCCGATTGGTCAGTTGAGAGACAGTGTTGATGCATGGGTAAATACAGGTACGTGCGAGGCTGTGTTATAGGTCATTCGTCAAGGATATAAGTTGCCGTTAAAATCTCTACCATTACATATAGTTTTGGGCAACAATAGGTCCTCAAAGGATAAGCCATGTTTTGTGGATTGATAGATAACCAATCACATTCGTATTGGTTCTGTCACAGAAGTTTCGGAACAGCCTGTAGTAGTTAATCTACTGACAGTAAGAAACGTAAGCCCCGTCTCGTTTTGGATTGTAGGCACATAGATCCGTGTTTACATCAGTTTAAATTTAAATACGGGGACGCGTCTGTAGCCAGGGACATGCTCGAGGTAGGTGACCATGTATTTACATTTGATTTAAAATCGGCTTACCACCATATAGAGATATGGCCGGAGCACAGAAGGTACCTGGGATTTTCTTGGATATTAGAAGGGAGGTTACGGTATTTTGTGTTCAATGTGCTACCGTTTTGGATCGCTACGGCAGGGAATATTTTCATTACGGTCACGCGAGAGTGTGTGATATATTGGCGATCGAAAGGTCAACACGTGGTAATGTACCTCGACGGTAGCAGAATGGACATGATAGCAGGCTAGGCCTTTGTAAATCTTTGTATACAAATGGACCAGATAGCAGGCTAGGCCTTTGTAAATCTTTGTTACATATAAAGTATACCAATGGACAAGACAGCAGGCTAGGCCTTTGCAAATCTTTTTAATAACCACAATGTCGGTCAATGATTACCTTGAACGGGACCTCCGTGGCCTTCATGTCGACTTCGTCCTCGACCCAGAAAGTGACCTTGCCCTTGGCGTTGATGGCGTAAGTTTCTTCCAGGATTGACATGAGAGGAGATGGGTTATCTTCCTTAGAATAAAGCTCCTCGCTTTGGGCCTTCTGCGGGTCAGGTCGGTACACACGGTAGCCATGCGGGGCTAAATAAATATATTAGATTCTAGTCTGAAAATTACGGATATATATAAGAATCGATGACAGTTTAATCAAATTTCACTATAAAACACTTTAACTTACCAGAAATAGATAAATATATGCGAGACATTTGCTGTTTAATTACACAGTTATATGAAGTGTTAACCTTACCCAGTTTAGCATACGCGGGAGATTTATGTATGCAATGGTGACCAGGTAGGAAGCAGGCCAGCTCTTTGCTCCATCGCTTATCACGCGAGAAGAAGTTTGTGACGTCAGGATCGTCATTCAACATTGGGTACGGCATCCAGTGTACCATGTTACTGCAGTGTGTGTGCTTCATCTCGTAAATAATTCCTACAACACAACAGGACGGTTGATCAATGAAAGGATTGTTGGATTAACTCCAACGACAATGCTAGATATGAACAGCAAAATAAGGTACGTATGGAACCCTTTGATAAGAATGTTTGTTATTGTTGTAGTCTAGAGAAGATACAGCGCAGGACTGTATCCTTGACAATCGAGCTTAGTGTTTTATATAAGTAGTATACATCTATGTATTTTATATTAATTGCATAACTATAGTTTTTAAATTTACTATATATGTCCTTTATATTCGTTAATACAGCGCTCCAGAGCTGCCAGCTTAGGCTGTTTATGGATACGGCGCTAAATATATATATTATATTATTGTTGCTGTTGATGATGCTGATAATGATGATGATGATGATTGTGGTGGTGGTGTTGGCGGCGGAAGTTGTGATGTATTGAAAAGAATGATAAGACCAGCTTCTACCTTCAAGACATGTGCCACAGTCACTCAAACACCCTCTGACAGCGTCCTGGAGTTCTGAGGGGGGTTCATGGTAGATGTGATGTCGTTCAATATCCGCCCACACGAGCTCCGCCTCAGAGTTTCTATGGTCGACAGTAGACAAACAGAAGTCGGTGCTGTCATCCGGGGTACACACATCTGTCGGCGTGGATCGTTTACGTCTGCGATTCACGAGCTCCGGCAGCTTGTACAGGTAGGTTGGTGACTGTTTGAGAGGGATAACAGCAAGGTTACAGGCTTCGACTGGATCGTCCGGGTCAACAACTCGCCCCTCTGTAATGGTAAACCATAGAAAGACGAAAACATGTAATCTCATCAGTAAGTGTACATTTCTGTTAAACTAACACAACGATGACATTCAAACAATTTTTTTTGTTAAAAATATTTTAATACGTTTTGAAAGTTGTCAATTTTTGTATTTGTTAATGTCTAATATAACAGCAGATATATTAAAGTTAATTCCTTTTTTATTAAGAGTTTATGAGCTCGAAATCTAATAATGTTAACAGTAAACATGTCAACGGGATTTTTTAAAACAATGAAATACAATATATTACTTTGTTATCAAATAAGTTTGAAAGCCTATGAACCAGGTCTGTGTATATGTCAACAACCCACCGATTGCTGCCGTATGCAGAGTTTCAAGGAAGTCCTCGTAGGCGTTTTTGTCCATGCCATGGTAGGGTATGACCGCGTCGGGCGCAACCCATACTTCGAATAAATCCCGCATGTCAACAAAAACACTATCCGCATACAGCCCGAGTCCCATCGCTTCGTTTTGGAGATTGAACAGCGGTCCACACGTCTTGACGACTTCCTCCAGTAGCCGTGCTGGAGTGTTCGCAGAGGACGTGTTTTCGGCAAACTTCAGCTGCATGGCCACGCCCAGTGCGTGGGTGTTGTATCGGTCGTCTGTCGATTGGCTGAATAGGGACACTTGCTCCGGATCGGCAAGGTAACCCCTGGCAACCACAAGGTCAATTTGCTCCCCTATGATATAGAATGTGATCACAGGTTACAAAATTATTTGTCCGAAGATAATCCTTTCTAATTCAAAAGCCAGTAAATTATACGAATATACAATTTGTCGGCTTGTCTACAATGAACATAAATGAGTATTGTTGTAAGTTTTTTTGTTTTTTTAATGAGGGCCTCCCATGTGTGCAATGTGAATGCGTGAAGTGGGTGCGTGTGTTTTGGGACGCTGCGATATGTTCGTGTTTGTCTCCTTGTGGTAGCGCGAAACTGATGCCGACTTTATAGTGCTACCGCACTGAGACATACTGCCGAAGACACCCAGCAGGACACCTACCCGGTCACATTATACTGACAACGGGAGAACCAGTTGTCCAACTCCTAAATTGCTCAGCGTTAAGCATGAGTAGAAACTACCTTTTTACAGACTCTAGCAAGGTTCGGCCAGGGGACAGAACCCAAAGCCTTCCTCACAGGGGCGAATGCTCAACTGAAGGCCAAAAGTTAGGCATTGTCAAGATAGGCATTAGGAAGAAGGAAGTTGTTTAGAAAGAAGAGAAAAGACAAGATCGCAAATTTAGTCGCCTCTTACGATCATGCAATGGGGGCAGCAGGTACAATTCGTACGCCCTACCTGCATGGACTTGTTGCAAGTAAATTCTAACAACATAAAAAAATATCGATGAAATAAAATATGATATATATATATAAGCCATATCTTGCTGAATGTATTCGGTACTACTAAAAAAAAACGTCAGCGATGACTTACCGTCAGTACTGGCACGGTTGAGCTGGAACAGCAGACTGGAGTAACAGGTGGGAATGCTGGGATGTAACCGGAAGTACTGGTAAGTGTCATCCGACGACATGAACTGGTACAGGTAGGCTCCGTTATCCAACTCTGTATTACCCTTAAATAATAGATACGATCGTTGTTGCTCATAGAGTAACACGGATATGGCTCTTCCTCTACATTGACAAGTCAAACCAAAGTGCTTATAAATGAACTGATAACATGTCATTTGACACTTGTAAAAATCTTATATCCTTTATCGTTGAAACAGATGTTAACATCGAATATTTTAAATGCAGTCATCACTTAATCTTGGAGTATATCATCCAATGATATTAAAACATTTTTAGAATTCGGGAAATAAATATTTACCCGTCCTTTTCCATAAAATAGCGGGTAATTTTCTTTGTCCTCCTCCGTGAACTCCACCGGGAAGTCATAGTCAGCTATCATGGCGGTCGGAGAATCAACGGCGATGAAGGTAGCCAGCTGGAACGCGACGCTCTTCGCTGTCGTCCCGCTCATCTTCTTGACAGCTATCTCCAATTTATCACCTAAAACAGTAAGTTATTCATTGTTTCATCAATGCCAGTCAATTGAGATTAAATTCTTCAACAATTTAAAGTTGTTTGTTAAATCTTCAACAGGAATTGTTAAGTGTGAGTGCATAATACCGTGGTGTTTTGTGAAAAGATTCATATAGCACAACCAAAAAGTGTTTCTATGTGACGTTTCGATGACTAATACGGTATGTACTCTGTCACCTTCATCGTACATATGACCAGTGAAGCGTATGTACACAAAGGTGTAAAATATGTAGGAGTTGTCCACAAATCGATGTCGATTCGGCTGTAAACGTATAGTTTACACCTTTGTGTAGATACGCTTCACTAGTCATTTGTCTGATGAAGGTGACAGACTACATACCGTGCTAGTTACCGAAGCGTCACATATGAACACATTTTGGTTGTGCTACACGAATCTGTTAACAATCCATGATTACCAACCTGAAGAAAATGTTTAGAAACATACCTTTGTGTGATATGAAGTCAGCTCCGGCACAGATGGCGAAGTGACTGAGCTCCTCCAGGTTACTCGCCGTGTTGGACGAGACCAGTTGGACTACCACAGCTCGCCCTTCCGTGTGAAGGCGACTGTAGGAGGTGTCTCCAGTCGTAGCGTCGGCGTATGGTTCGTCCCAGGCCTTTAACACTTTCAGCTTATCTACAAAGAATGTGACGAAAATATAACTTCATGTACATCTTCTTACTGTATATACTGACACTAACCATGTTAGTGAAAAAGTTTTGTTTTTAGAATGAACACTTGACTGTAACTAGAGCTCTTAAAATATCTAACACAAATATCCATATAAAACAAGTTTCTATTAATATCCCTGCCGATATCAACGCAAATGGGTTACAAAAGGCTTCATGTCAAAAATGGATGCAACCGATTTGTGTTCATATCAGAATATTTACATTTGCATGGCATTGTCACTATTTAGCCTCTTTGGAAGCTGTGTCGTTGATGGGACTTTAATTACCATGCCGCACGAGACACAATTCTTAGCGTATTAATTACAACACTGACCGGAACTACAATATCCAATGTAAATAAACAGGACGGCTGCCGAAATATCGCTTGGCATTGTGAGATTTGATAATGTCATTGTAAATATATGTGCAAAATAAAAAATAAAATAAAAAACACTTTTATTACAACGAAAACAAGACCAAGGTCTGCAATATCGTACAAAATGCACATCGGTTGAAATCACCAATGCCGGCAATGGAAACAATTTTAACGCTCATGCAATTTATCAGAAATATCGTCTGTTACACTGCACTGATCAACAGGGGTTCGTTATAAATGTCTGAAATACACATATTCTATAGACCTACTGACACATATGTTACAGACCTACTGATATGAGTCACAGCACACATAAACATTCGTCATTTCAGACATTTGTAACGAACCTGTGCTCCGTCGCAAGATCACTCACTTCAAACGCTATCAGTTTCACGCGTCTCGGATCCACGGTTCCTCAGTTTCAGACGACATGTCAAATAACGATGCTGTTATAGAATCTACCGACTGTTGTCGGGTTCCCATACAATCAACAAATACATTCACGCCTGGATTCTTCACAAAATGAGCAAAGAGAAAAGTTCGAATTAACTTCCAAAAATAACTCCCTCGTGGAGGTCAAGGTCCCATTCACGGTGTTCACTGTATTTATCCATGCGCGAAATTTGTTCCGGGGGAAAATCGAAACAATTTCAAATCTAACTTTCAGCTCAGATTTCTATTGAAAAACTGGAATCACCCTATAGACATATCATACGCAATTGTATTGATACTAAATTGTGGAATAAATTTGAAGTGTTTGTTAAAATGTCAAAGTACTACTTTGTTTGCCAATCAGCACGCGACAATACGCTGTTCAAACTATTGAACGAAATTGTGTGGACTGTCGATAAGGCGGGCATTTTTAATTTTAATTATAAATTATAAGTTAAAAAAGAACATAAGAACATAATAGGCAGAGAAAACGTAAATATAAGTATTGAACTGTTTTTGTATGGTATTTATGATCTATTTGAATGACACAGCTTTGCAAGCAAACAACATAATGCGCGCTAAAACAGTTCAATGCTTAAATAAATGTTGATAAACCCGTGAATTTGTGATTTAAATATATAACGTTATACCTTTCCTAATACTTGTGGTATTGCGGTTACAATATCGGTAGTGATAACGACATTCTTGAAACAACGATAGTTTTACGTTATGCTATGCAGGATAAAACGTGACAAAAGTACACTGACCTAACAGCGTTATTAGTCATATATTTGTGTTAATATAGGGACTTGCAGCAGAACTCTATACGTTTGTAGTCTTCGACAACTGTTTTACACATGGAAAACAACGCATTATATTTGGATTCCCAGTTTTTGCGAGTGTCAACCGAACAGAGGAGGAATCTTTTTCATTCAGTCTTCCTGATGGTACCATTAGCAGAAACCTGGGACACCAAAGGAACGTAAAGGGTAGTAGGTGATACATTACATATAGGGTAGAAGGTGATACATTACATATAGGGTAGTAGGTGACACATTACATATAGGGAAGTAGGTGATACATTACATATAGGGTAGTAGGGGATACATTACATATAGGGTAGTAGGTGATACATTACATATAGGGAAGTAGGTGATACATTACATATAGGGTAGTAGGTGGTACATTACGTATAGGGTAGTAGGTGATACATTACATATAGGGTAGAAGGTGATACATTACATATAGGGTAGTAGGTGATACATTACATATAGGGTAGTAGGAGATACATTACGTATAGGGTAGTAGGTGATACATTACATATAGGGGAGTAGGTGATACATTACATATAGGGTAGTAGGTGCTACATTACATATAGGGTAGTAGGTGATACATTGCATATAGGGTAGTAGGTGATACATTACATATTGGGTAGTAGGTGATACATTACATATAGGGTAGTAGGTGATACATTACATATGTATATTGATTCTTCTCTGGTCGAGTATTTATACTAAATACGACTAATAACATTCAATATGAGTGCTCTCGAATGGAGAATGAGTTATGATCAACTGTAATATTTCGACTCTGGGTAGAAAAGAAATTACATAAACAGCTGAAGCCCTTACTATAAATATGGGTAGAAATTCCATAAACAGCTGAAGCCCTGACTATAAATATGGGTAGATATTCCATAAACAGCTGAAGCCCTGACTATAAATATGGGTAGAAATTAGATAACAGATAAAGCCCTGACTATAAATATGGGTAGAAATTACATAAACAGCTTAAGCCCTGACTAAATTACCCAACAGCTGAAGCCCTGACTAAATTACCCAACAGCTGAAGCCCTGACTAAATTACCTAAAAGCTGAAGCCCTGATTAAATTATCCAACAGCTGAAGCCCTGACTAAATTACCTAACAGCTGAAGCCCTGACTAAATTACCCAACAGCTGAAGCCCTGACTAAATTACCCAACAGCTGAAGCCCTGACTAAATTACATAACAGCTGAAGCCCTGACTAATTACCTTACAGCTGAAGCCCTGACTAATTACCTAACAGCTGTAGCCCTGACTTATTAGCTATCCAAGGACGAAAAGCTATGTTTGCATTATTTTCAAAGTGTTCATCATTAACCTTAAATGTAAAAACTTTGCTACACCTTTTCGATACATATGCAAGCAGTATCCTTTTTTATGCAAGTGAAATTTGGTGTATGCACAAAGCCCCAGAGATTGAACATGTACATTTACATTTTTGTAAGAAATAACTAAAAGTGAAGAAATCGGCCAATAACAACATGGTATATCTTGAATTGGGACCATTACCTCTAGTTTGTATGAGAAAAATTAGAATGATAAAATATTGGTTTAGGATCTTAAAATCTTAAAATTGTATCATTTCCACTTCCTATAGATTTTTCTTAAAATGTTGTAGTAAAAATGATTTCAACTGGGCTAAAGCAGTTAGAGATGAATTGAATAATCTAGGTCTTAATGATGTTTGGTTAAATCCATGTATTTCTCAGCAAAATGTGTTCTTACCATTGATAAAACAAAGAATTTTTGATCAAGGCATACCATCCCTTAGGGCCTCAATGGAAAACTCTCCAAAATGTTTATTGTATAAAAATATCATTGATTTCGGAGAATCATTACAATTTAACCTCACAAAGTATATACCAATGAAACATCGCATTTGTTTAACTCGAATCCGAACATCTATACTTTCTTTGGCTGTAGAAGTTGGAAGGTATAATACTATACCTAGAGAACGTACATATTGTAAACAGTGTAACTCTCCCTCTGAAGTAGAGGACGGATTTCATTTTTTATAAGTCTGTTCTAAATTCCAAAATATCAGATCACGTTTTATCAAAAGCTCTTACTGGAAAAATCCATCTGTGTTTAAAGCCGTTCAGTTATTGAGTGTCCATGATATTAAAGAATTGTGTATACTAGGAAAATTCATCTATGAGGCAAACAAATTAAGGGTATTATAATGGAATATGATTGTCTTCATTATCTGTATATTGTTCATGTTTTGCGTATAACATGTATTGTATACAGATGGGCCAATGGCCTAAAGTTCGAATAAAACTTGAAACTTAACTACCTAACAGATGAAGCCCTGACTAATTACCTAACAGCTGTAGCCATGACTAATTACCTAACAGCTGAAGCCCTGACCAGAGTCCTAGGTAGACATTACCTAACAGCTGAAGCCCTGACTAATTACCTGACAGCTGAAGCCCTGACCAGAGTCCTAGGTAGACATTACCTAACAGCTGTAGCCCTGACTAGAGTCCTAGGTAGACATTACCTAACAACTGTAGCCCTGACTAGAGTCCTAGGTAGACATCACCTAACAGCTGTAGCACTGACTAGAGTCCTAGGTAGACATAACCTAACAGCTGTAGCCCTGACTAGAGTCCTAGGTAGACAT
>NW_018405111.1:25932-33810 GCF_002113885.1 Mizuhopecten yessoensis
CAAGCAATGTGCACATAATTGAACAAATAAAAGGGTGGTATTTACATGACGTCTTTGCAAAGATTCTAAAATGCAGACGTGAAGAGGTGAGTTTTTATGTCCCTCTTGAACTTGGCCAGGGTATTTGACTTTCTAATAGCAGATGGTAAGCTATTCCACAACGTAGCCGAAACCCCCCCAAATCATCTGTTTCCGTAGGTCACAGTACGAGATTTTGGGACACACAACAAAGATTCTGACTCCGACCGCAGTGATCGTGACGGCTGATACAGGGTAACAAGCTCCTGTAGGTACTGATCATGAGGAGCTGTTCCATGCAGTGCCTTGTATGTGTACACCAGACTTTTGTACTGCCACCTGTATCGTACAGGTAACCAGTGCAACGAATAAAGCACAGGCGTGATGTGCTCTCTCTTCGATTACGAGTAACTAGCCGTGCTGCAGTGTTCTGGACCGTCTGCAGGCGACTAGTTAGTTTATCAGATATACCACAGAGCAGGGCGTTACCATAATCCAACCGAGAGGTAACAAGTGAATGCACCACCATCTTGCATGCATCTGCAGTTATAAACTGCCGAATACAGCCGATGTTCCTGATCCGGTAGTAACAGGATTTGGCAAAAGCGTTCACTTATTTCTCCATGTTCAGTGAACTATAAAAGTATACCCCTAGATTTTTAACAGCTGGAACAGTCTCAATAGTTCTTGCATCGACCTTGAGCTGGAGAGCCATTGTTTCCTGACACTTTGGGGAAATGACGATAAGTTCCGTCTTTTCCTGATTAATGTTAAGCATGTTGGCGTTCATCCAGATACTGATATCTGTCAAACAAGCTTCCAGACTTTCTGGGACTGTATTCCAACTGTCCTGTGGTTTGATGACCATGTACATTTGTGTGTCATCGGCATAGCAATGATAGCGAAGGCTATGGCGACGACAAATCTCTCCAATAGGTTTGGATTACATACAATATTTTCGTGGTCCTACCGACCCTTGAGGAACCCCGAAATCTAGTACTTTGTCGTGTGAGTTGGAAGATCCGATGGCAACACACTGTCGTCTTTCAATCAGGTAAGAGTGTATCCGGAATAGTGCGATATCAGTCACTCCATAACAGTATTCCAGACGTTTATAAAGTATGCCATGATCGATGACGTCAAATGCATCTGGCAAGTCCAGCAGGACAAGCACCGCTCTACACTTGTTATCCAATGCAAAAGCTATATTATTATGTACACGTAGGAGGGCCGTCTCAGTAAAATGTTCCATGCGGTAGACTGATTGCAGGTTGTCATGGAGACTGTTTGCATGGAGATAACCTCTAAACACCGGGACACAATCTTCTCCAAGATCTTCGACAGAAAAGGCAGCGGTAGTTTTTCAACTCCTCGTTGTCCATTCCAGGCTTCTTTAACAATGGTCTGACATGTGCCTTCTTGAACATCATGGAACCTTTGACTCAGCTAATGATTTGTTCATGATTGAGGTAATCAAGGGAAGCAGTGCTTCAATACATTGCTTTAATAGGTATGTAGGCAGTGGATCAAGCTCACAGGACTTCGATTGTGAGGTCATGGTAATGTTGCCCAACTCGTCCTGGGTTGTTGGTGAGAGCTTTGCCAATGGTTCCCCATCAAATGCAATGGCAGCAGTCATGACAGAGATGTAAATGTCAACAGAGGAGTTCACTTCGGCAATATTTTTCCTGATTGAGCTGATTGTATTCAGAAAGTAATCACTGAACTTGCTTGCTAAGTCTTTTTCAAGATTACAGCTTGGTAGGATAATTTCACCTTTCTGTCCCATTAGGTTTTTGGTGAGTCTAAAAATCTGTCTATTATCCTTACCGCATTCCTCGATTCTTTCCGAATGATAAGCCTTCTTTGACTGAAAGAGTAGTGAACCAACTAGCCGACATTGCTCCCTATAAATCTGTTGGTGAACGGTTAATTTGGTCCGTCGCCACTGTCTTTCTGCTTTTCTACGGTTCTGTTTTTCTACCCGGAGATTTTCTTTATACCACAGGGCATTTGGTCTCACAGTTATCACCTTAGTTTGTAGAGGTGCGTGTTTCTCTATAAGGGCTTCTATAGCAGATGTGTATGCTTCAACAAGAGCATCAACCTCGCCTTCAGTAGATTGAAGGGCGGAACAAGACTGAATGTAATCGTTGAACTTTAACACCATTGGGTCTAACTGATTGTAAAGTCGAAAGGTTGAGGGAAAGAAACTATTAAAGTAGCTTTCAGTTCTACATACCGTGGGATTAAAAACTCTATTTAGTCTAAGCTGATACCTCACATTTGTTAAATCATTTAAAAAATGATCTGCTATATCATTAAGGTACTTTGGTGATGTATTATGCAATATCTTATACATTAAAATTAATGGATTTCCCCCTCCTTGTACATGCATTTTGCATGATTCTAGTATAATTAGTAAAGACAATATCTATAGAGGATGAACTATAAGGAGTGATTCTTATATTTAATTGGAACTCTGCTGAGATGTGAGTTAGGATGTAGATTTAACATAATAATATTTATGTCACCTGTTAAGATTATGTCTAGTGAGGTATCAACAGCTTTATCCAATAGAATATCAGGTTGTGTCCAGTATTCTACATTAGATTCCGGTCTATATATACACCCTAATACAAATCTGTGATTAACAGTATGCACTTCGATCCAAATAAGAACGATATCATCATGCTCCAGGTCTAATACTCTTTTAGTCTGAACAGTATTTTTATAATATATCAAAACACCACCCCATCCTACTCTGTCTGTCTTTTCTGTATGGTTCATTTGGAAATGAGTCTAGCATAATATCATTATCGGGAATATCCGGTGTTAGATAAGTTTCTGTTAAGCAAATAATGTCATTAAAGTGCAACTCAGAATCAACTATATCAAGTTTGTTCCTTACAGATCTAACATTTGAGATGAGTGATTTCTATATTNCCTGTTAATGTCATGTTGTGTCTGACAAACTTCTGTAGAGTGTTGATGACCTTGTACATCCGATAACTCATCGTCCGGGCTGCACACCTGTGGCAAATATAATAGTAATAATGTCAACGTGTAATACCAGTTACACAAGGTAATACAACCAGAATGTATAGAGGCACTTTCTAATAGCACTCATCACTGCGACAGAGCACCTATCCTTGAACGACGAAATTGAAAAAGCATCTACCATTGTTACAGATAACTTGTTAACAATACCTGGCATTGCGTGGACCCTTCTGCTAGCACCACCTAATGTGAGTGACTACTCCTGTACGTACCTTAGATGTAACAGGACACTTCCTCATAGTACTTCATATAGGTGAGAAGGCACCTTCTTTGCGTTCCTAACACTGTGAGTGGTATTCCTTACAATACATTATATCTTAAAAGGGCCCTTCATTGGTTTCATAAAGTTTCTTACATTGTGAGAGGCACTAACTCACATTACAACTGACACAAACACATAACAAACTTCCTTTTGATACATACCGTTTTGAAAGCGCACTTCCCACAATGCCCGCCCGACAGTCAACACAGGCCTGGCCAACAGATCCACACCAGGTAGACGTTCGTTCATGATCCACAAACTCCACGTTAGTCCCCATATACTGTGTAAGTCTGATTTATAAAAAAAAAACAACAAACAAACAAAGTCCTATAGCAATACAACCATTGTGTCGAACAATCATGTTTAGCAATCTTCTCTGTCAGACAAAAAAACTACACAGGCTGTATTCTTCGTAATAAAGAACCCGTAAAAGCAAAAGTATTTTTTTAAGATAAAATGGTATCAGGCAGAACGTATTGCCATTTAATGTTGCCTGATGAAGCCTTACCTGCTGAAATCTTGGGTGTTTTCTCTGAGGATCGGGACGTCGTGATCGCCCACTACGACCGCGGCATCCGTGGCCCAAGAAGGGAACGTGGTGCCACTGAGTAGGCTTCCGAAAGAACTGCAGTCCGTGGGAATAACAGCCGGCTCTAGTGAAGAGAACCGAACATCATACAGGACGTGGACACGTTTAAAGTATTGATTGCATTAAATGGTAAATAAGAAAGTTCGACACACGGAGCGGACTCGCGGAACAACGTACCGTTAGCCTCCCCTAGCTTTGCCATGGCGTAAGTACGGAAGGCATCGCTGGTCATCCCCCCGGTGTATCCGTCAACTGTGAACTGCGGGGTCGTATCCAGGCGTCCTGTCATAAAGATGTGGACAGAGTCTAGCATCAGCACCACACCAATATCGCGTTGGATCACCTTAAAACACATACAGGGAAAACAGTTAGTATTTATACTCTTGTAACTAACAAACAGAAACCTGGTCATATTAATACTCATCTAACGTAACACAAAAGCCAGACAAATAACAGTACTTATATTATTTACATAGAAATCAGATAATGTTAAATATTCTTCTTAAACATAAACACGGAAATAAGATTATCCCCAATATTTCCACAATTACACAAAAACAACACATTTTTTGTTTCTGTTTAAAGCAAAATATAATGTCTGGTACGTTTTATTGCGCCCTTGTGGATGAAAAGCAAATCAGACAAATATGGTTTAAACATAAATATTTAAGTTTAAATATACTTGATTGAAGCAGTGGTTGTACATAGAACGCATAGAGTGCTGTCTGGTAGTTTCTAGTTGAAATCAGTTGATGTGTAAAACGTCAACGCGATCAGCAGGTCTTATTAGATCAAAAGTGCGAGACACTATGCATCATTCTCTGACATAGTAGAATTACCGAGAATGTGGAGGCGCACGACTTGATGGCGGTGTTGGCAATATCGCGGATGTCCCCGGACACTCCCGGTCGGAACTTGAGTGTTGCTCCAGTGCCACTTCTAGAGTACAAGTCCCGAGCCTTTATACTACCTGGCACATCAGAACTCGTTTTAAATGCTGACACAATGTCCACCTAAAAATGATAATTTACAAGAAAATGTTCATACAACAGCGTTTCCATTCATGATATCAGCGCGATATTCAAGCCCTAGCGGGCTTCATGGAATATGTATGTAACCGATTGGCGTTCATACCAGCATGAAATTGGAAAACACTTATAATTACATTCTATTTTTTTATTTTTTTTACTTATTATTGACCTGAATACAGATATTTCTGATATTATAGTGTTTATGTCGTCAGTCGAGATTCCTGGAACAGCCTAATGTCATCAAAATGTTTGCTGTCTAATGTTATTGGAGGCGAGAGGAGAAGCTTCGAAATGACGTTGATCTGATTCTAGTCCATGCTCATAGAGGAACTCACAGTAGAAATGTAAATATAAGGATTGTGAAGCCCAGACCTACTGTAAATATAAGGATTGTGAAGCCCAGACATACTGTAAATATAAGGATTGTGAAGCCCAGACATACTGTAAATATAAGGATTGTGAAGCCCAGACATACTGTAAATATAAGGATTGTGAAGCCCAGACATACTGTAAATATAAGGATTGTGAAGCCCAGACATACTGTAAATATAAGGATTGTGAAGCCCAGACATACTGTAAATATAAGGATTGTGAAGCCCAGACATACTGTAAATATAAGGATTGTGAAGCCCAGACATACTGTAAATATAAGGATTGTGAAGCCAAGACATACTGTAAATATAAGGAGTGTGAAGCCCAGACATACTGTAAATATCAGGATTGTGAAGCCCAGACATACTGTAAATATAAGGACTGTGAAGCCCAGACCTATTGACCACAAGAAAATCAGATGAAAGGGTCAACTACACAATCGTCTAGGTATTGCCTGACTGATGTTTATATGTTGATAGTGATACCTACTCGTAGGTTTTGTTTCCTTAAACTGGTTAACGTCGCCTGCAAACAGGTGATAAATGTCGGATGTGCACGGAAATAGAAGGAGCTGTCCGACCGGAAGTGTTGTACCAGAACGCTCAGGGACAGTGCCTTCTGATCAAATGTTGTATCGGACTGGAACAAGTAGGAACCTAAGGAGTGTAACAGGAGCACATCAAATGAGTAGGTAGAAGCTGGTTACAGACACTAGATTCGATCAATATACTAAAGTCATGTTGTCTAATATGAAATACAATTTATCATTGTATGAAACAATGACCAACGAACGAATATCCTTTTTCAACAATAATTGTATTATGTTTCGGATGAGAAATTTAATTTACCTGTAACTTTCGGGTCCGCATAATTACTCGCATCAGCCACTACTGACGGGTCTATGGCTGTGAAGGCTTCTCCAGAGTCAAACTCGATTGCTAAAAACGAGAACACAGAAAAGGTTAGAGTGCGACTTACTGTTGTAAGAAGTATCGTCTCCTTTAAAATGATATGTTTAAACATCGTATTGGAACCCCGACGATGGATCAACTTTCCTAGTAGATACTGAAGCCATCTTCCCTCCGTGTAGGTAAATCAGCCATCTTTGCTGTTATAGATAATACAGTAACTGTCCCTCCCGGGAGGCAATCAAGCTTACTTCCTTTACAGAAAACATCAAGCCACCTTCGTCATCCAGCTGCTTTCATTAAAAATAAATCATCGTTATCGGAAGAAAACCAAGCCATATTCACTCCAAGTCGATAATCTAGCCATATTCACTCCAAGTTGATAATCTAGCCATCTTCACTCCAAGTCGATAATCTAGCCATCTTCACTCCAAGTCGATAATCTAGCCATCTTCACTCTAAGTCGATAATCTAGCCATATTCACTCCAAGTTGATAATCTAGCCATCTTCACTCCAAGTCGATAATCTAGCCATCTTCACTCCAAGTCGACAATCTAGCCAGCTTCGTTCCTAGATGATATTTCATTGAACTTAACAAAACAAACTCCCTGAAGATAATGGAGTCACCTTCAATCTCAGTCGGTAATCCAGTCATTTTTCTTTCCTGACGATAATCCAGCCACCTTTCTTTCCTGAAGATAATCCTGTCACTTGGCTGGAAGTTTATCATTCAGCATTATTTTGTTTTAAGTGAGTTATTAAGCCACATTCGCTCTCAGTCGAAATTTCAGCCATCTTGGTTCCTAGTAGAAAATGTATCCGCCTTCGGTCCCAACAGATAAACCAAACACCGTTGTACTTGCTATTAACAAACTTTTCCAGTGGATGATCCAGCAACCCAGCCACCTTCATTGACGGAAGATAATCTAGACATTTTCGTTCCCAGTAAGTAAAGCAACCAATTACTTCCTGACTGGGTGTGACGAGGCAATCAGCTTAATCATGACAAATTGTGTTCGTTTTATTGAGGAAGATATCATTTGTATCAGGACAATTATTTAAATAAATTCGTTTGGGCGAAATTCATTATTAGTGCGATAATGTTTAGATCAACCGAAAATTAACTTGCTATAATCCTGTTTGACGAGACAATTATACTGCATGGTCCGGAGAAAACAATAAGGCGGATGTGTAAGTGACATGTAGAGGTATCGGGAAAGGTCAGGACAGTTTAGTTAGTTCTAGAGTCAGAATGAAAACAATGTTGATATATAATAAAACGCAGCCGTTTCGTCGGAAGACATAAATAACAAGAGGCCCAAGGGCCTTAGCGGTCACCTGAGTTATATCATAGGTACTGGTAGCTTTATTTTATTGTTTAGATGTGATGTGGAAATCAGCATGTAAACTAAGTGAAATACAATACTTGTCATGTCATCAATGGATAAGAATTTGAAAATATTGGTAAATGTTCCCTTTGGGGCCCCGCCCTAGCCCCTGGGGATGGGGCAGGAATCCCAATTTTACAAAGTAATACTCTCATTCACCCAAGATGATTCTGACTAAGTTTGAGTAATTTTCTGCTGAAAATGGATAAAATATATACCGAAAAGTGTTATTTCCCTATATAAACTATA
>NW_018405111.1:35177-41777 GCF_002113885.1 Mizuhopecten yessoensis
TAATTTTCCCTTTGGGGCCCCGCCCTGGCCCCAGGGGTTGGGGTAGGAATCCCAATTTTACAATTTTGAAGCCTCATCTACCAAGGATGATTCTGACCAAGTTTGAAAAAAATCCATCCACTGGTTCTTGAGAAGAAGTTGAAAATGTAAAAGTTTACGCACGACGGACGACGACGGACGAAAAGCGATTAGAATAGGTCACTTGAGCAAAGCTCAGGTGACCTAATAAAATAACAGTTTTACTATCGCCATCTAAATAAACATGTATCGAATAAATGTTGACGTCATTTTAAATGAGATGGTTTTACAGTTGGATGACTTAGAAACGTCATCAACTAATATAAAAGCCCGTTTCAAACAACTTGCTTTAAATCAACAATTATTTATTTATTAGTCGTGCCGGATATAGGCGGTGGGTCGAGACGTCCATATCCGTGTGCCCATACACCTAGAACGAACGGCCTCACATGTTGCCGTTACCTCGTTCCACGCTCGTAGCATGTCCGCACATTTAATTTTATACCTATCTGAAGTACCTGCTATGTATTTTCAGTTTACCGAATCTCGATTGCATTTAATGTTATGGCTGTATGGTATCAATGTGTGTCCTTATCAGGAGGCTATCTGTGTCAGTTTCTCTCACTTGGCATCCCGATGACCGACCAACAGTAAAAGACGAAGAGTATATCAATAGCAAACGACGATATTGAATGTTTGATGCAGAGGATATTGTCACATATGAGCGATATCACTACACAGATTAAAGTTATATGATTAGGTAGAGAAATGCCATGGAAACAGATCCTTTACAATAAGCTACTTAGCTAGTTTAACTCAGTATGTCCGGTAAATAAGCTAGTTATCTAATTGAACAGAGTATATCCAGTTACTGTTTAGCTGAAGACAGCAGGTCCAGTAACTTGTAATTGAACACATAATGCCAAGAAAAAGAAGCTAATTGTCCAATAGCTGTCTAGTTGAATACAGTCTGTTCAATCATTGTCTACTTGAAAACAATATGTTTAGCAATTATTTAGTTGAATATAGTACGTCAGTTAATTGTATAGGTAGTTAAACACAGAATGCCAAGAAACTGAACTAATTTCTTCAATAAGATTTCATCGGTTTGGAAATACAAAAGTATGCATCTGTCAACTCATAAGCTGTTTGTGTATAAAGTATGAACAAGGTTTGTCCAGAATTTGTCCAGTCGAACAGACTACCGAATAACACATAAATGAGAGAATAGGGAGTTTGATCAACAATAAACAAAACATTGTGAAGGAAACGTAAATAATAACACCCTTAGACAGTGTGAAGGAAATATAAATAACAGAACCCTTAGATAGTGTGAAGGAAATGTGAATAACAGCACCCTTAGACAGTGTGAAGGAAATATAAATAACAGCACCCTTAGATAGTGTGAAGGAAATATAAATAACAGCATCCTTAGATAGTGTGAAGGAAATATAAATAACAGCACCCTTAGATAGTGTGAAGGAAATGTGAATAATAACACCCTTAGACAGTGTGAAGGAAATATAAATAACAGCACCCTTAGACAGTGTGAATGAAATATAAATAACAGCACCCTTAGATAGTGTGAAGGAAATGTGAATAACAACACTCCTAAGACAGTGTGAAGAAAATGTGAATAACAACACTCCTCAGACAGTGTGAAGGAAATGTAAATAATAACACTCATAGGGCAGTGTGAAGGAAATGTAAATATTAACACTCCTAAGTCAGTGTGAAGGAAATGTAAATATTAACACTCCTAGTGCAGTGTGAAGGAAATGTGAATAACAACACTCCTCAGACAGTGTGAAGGAAATGGAAATAACAACACTCCTAAGGCAGTGTGAAGGAAATGTAAATATTAACACTCCTAGTGCAGTGTGAAGGAAATGTGAATAACAACACTCCTTAGACAGTGTGAAGGAAATGTAAATAATAACACTCATAGGGCAGTGTGAAGGAAATGTAAATATTATCACTCCTAAGACAGTGTGAAGAAAATGTGAATAACAACACTCCTCAGACAGTGTGAAGGAAATGGAAATAACAACACTCCTAAGGCAGTGTGAAGGAAATGTAAATATTAACACTCCTAGTGCAGTGTGAAGGAAATGTGAATAACAACACTCCTTAGACAGTATGAAGGAAATGTAAATAATAAAACTCATAGGGCAGTGTGAAGGAAATGTAAATATTAACACTCCTAGTGCAGTGTGAAGGAAATGTGAATAACAACACTCCTTAGACAGTATGAAGGAAATGGAAATAATAACACTCATAGGGCAGTGTGAAGGAAATGTAAATATTATCACTCCTAAGACAGTGTGAAGAAAATGTGAATAACAACACTCCTCAGACAGTGTGAAGGAAATGTAAATAACAACACTCCTAGGGCAGTGTGAAGGAAATGTGAATAACAACACTCCTAAGACAGTGTGAAGAAAATGTGAATAACAACACTCCTCAGACAGTGTGAAGGAAATGGAAATAACAACACTCCTAAGGCAGTGTGAAGGAAATGTGAATAACAACACTGAAGGAAATATAAATAACAGCACCCTTAGACAGGGTGAATGAAATATAAATAACAGCCCCCTTAGATAGTGTGAAGGAAATGTGAATAATAACACTCCTTAGACAGTATGAAGGAAATGTAAATAATAAAACTCATAGGGCAGTGTGAAGGAAATGTAAATATTATCACTCCTAAGACAGTGTGAAGAAAATGTGAATAACAACACTCCTCAGACAGTGTGAAGGAAATGTAAATATTATCACTCCTAAGACAGTGTGAAGAAAATGTGAATAACAACACTCCTCAGACAGTGTGAAGGAAATGTAAATATTAACACTCTTAAGGCAGTGTGGAGGAAATGTAAATAACAACACTCCTAGGGCAGTGTGAAGGAAATGTGAATAACAACACTCCTCAGACAGTGTGAAGGAAATGTAAATAATAACACTCATAGGGCAGTGTTTAGGGAAACGAGCAGGCTACCAAGTCAACGATAAACAAAACCGTGTGAAGGATTGTGAACAACAACAACAACAAGGAAGACAGTGTTTAGAGAAAGTGAACAGGCTACCAGGTCAACAATAAACACACATGTCAATAAACCAGGATGTTTGATAGCTATATATGTATACCGTGTACTTTGGTTGTTTTGTTTAGGTTAAGCCGTGTGTACAAAAAAAAATGTTAAGCCGGGTAGATATACAACTGTACAGGTTTGTGTGTCTTATTAAAGCATGTTGCATAAAGATGTCATTAAGCAGACGACTTTTAGGTTGTAAATACTTACATACTACACAATATTTACATACACCACACAATGATTTTGAAGTTTATACTTACATACACTACACAATGATGGTAGTATATACTTACATACACCACACAATGATAGTTGTATATACCTACATACTTACATACACTACACAATGATGATAGTATATACTTACATACACTACACAATGATGGTAGTATATACTTACATACACTACACAATGATGGTAGTATATACTTACATACACTACACAATGATGGTAGTATATACTTACATACACTACACAATGATGGTAGTATATACTTACATACACTACACAATGATGGTAGTATATACTTACATACACTACACAATGATGGTAGTATATACTTACATACACTACACAATGATGGTAGTATATACTTACATACACTACACAATGATGGTAGTATATACTTACATACACTACACAATGATGGTAGTATATACTTACATACACTACACAATGATGGTAGTATATACTTACATACACTACACAATGATGGTAGTATATACTTACATACACTACACAATGATGGTAGTATATACTTACATACACTACACAATGATGGTAGTATATACTTACATACACTACACAATGATGGTAGTATATACTTACATACACTACACAATGATGGTAGTATATACTATCAGATATTATATAATTTACAGTCAATAAACAGTGTATTGTGTTCTAATGTAGATCTAGACACATGCATGTCATATGTTTCACATAAATAGACACAAATGTTATCGAAATAATTAAATACACGTACTTAGTAATCGATCAGACTATATTTAACCCTTGAATATAAGTAAAACAATACAAAAATATATTGTATAGTCAGTCATTACTGTAACATGTATTACTTGACAATCTATACATTGTATTTGTAATTTATACAATCATAGGGATAATAATTGTAATAACACCAAAGTAAACTCCATCTACGGCATTATTTTGTTACGACACTACTGTATTTATTCGCTTAACCTAGCCCTTGTTAATTTATAGACCTATAATTATGTGTGTAGTCTACAGGGAATGATAGATGGTTGTCTGTATGAAGTGCGTCGTTACAGTCCGAGCCATTTCAATAACTACAGTGGCTATAATAAACATATGACTTACATTGGCAGTCTGTTTCATGGTAAAGTAGTCCCAATAGCACCAGATACAGTGCTGTTTTGGACATCATCTTGTTGATGATCTCCTCACGTTAAACGGTGACCGACAGTACCTACTGTCTCATTCTAACATGACATCCTGGTGAGGTTAAGGCGACACGCCTGACTTGATGTCATTGACTTCAAATTAAATCGTACGTAGGTTCGACAACATGCTGGGACCGGTTAACGCGCAGGTAGAATATACAACCACCTGTCAAAACATATGCTGTAAACGGCTGGGATTTTTAAGAATAAAAGTTTACAACCCGACAATCGAACGCAATACAGTGAGACTTTACGGCTATCAACAGTATTTGATTTTACACGGTAAACATGAATGTAATGTTTACAAATCATAGAATTTCCGTTATATCCACAGGAAAACCCAATGATTTATTGAGGTACATAGTATATACAATGAAACAATAGACTATTTGATCACAGGTTGCTATTATTTTCATCAGAGGTACGTATTATTTGTCCCCATAAAAGTTTAAAAAAATGTTTTTATCGATTTTTAAGTGAGCGAATAATGTATTTTACATGTGACAATGGAAAGATTATAAAGTTGTACCAGGTCCGGCCTGTGTGTTTAGTTAACTAACAATGTTTGTACTTTCAATCAAATATACATATATAGCTGTAATCTATCGTGAATCTGTAATACCTCGACCGTTAATATTGCTATTTCACACGGCACAGAGAACGCATAGGACGTAGATAACAAATGCTTATTCACGAGATAAGATTTTATCCAGCGTTCTCATGAGATGCTTTTGAATATATCCAAAGACTGAATTAGCTACAGAATGTCCATAAATGATTTCAAAGCAAACCCATTACCGTTAGTGGGCGAGCTTTATTACCCAAAATCAACGATCCCTGTACATTGCTGACATAAATTACCTTTCGGCTAGCAAAATATAAGTAAAAAGGTTTTATGTTCCAGTAATATAGGCGATGTTCAGCCAGGGATGTGTAGTGGACCGGGTTCGACGATTTACAGGAACGGGCAGGAACGGGCAGAAACGGCAGGAACGGGCAGAAACGGGCAGAAACGGACAGGAACGGGCAGCAATCTATTAATAATTATATACATTAATGAATATATATATTAGATACATTTAAGTATCATTATCGGGTATAAGATATATTTGATAAAAGGATTGCAATTACATGATCGGGGGAGAATCGGACTAAATTATATATATACATTTATGTCGATATTACTTATGATACCTATGTAACAGAGCGCATGATTAATTAAATTATAAATCACTACCTCCGCATGGGATCGAACTCGGGACCTCTGGCTTACTAGTCTTACGCCCAACCGATCGAGCTAAAGAGAGGTTCTCTATAGCCGAGCTATATATTGCGGCTAGTATTTACCAGGGTTTCATACTCCCCTTCCAGGAAAGAACTCGTCCTCGAGTTTTCCAGGGGTAACTGCGATGCTTGTGGAGCAAGGCCGAGTATTTTTCCCGGGTCCCTACGTGGGCGCCAATGTAAGTTTCAAGTTTCAAGTTTTATTCAAACTTTGGGCCATTGGCCCATCAGTATACAAAACATTTTTTAAACAAATCATGGACAATGTACAGAGGATGAAAACAATCATATTCCATTATAATACCCTTAATTTGTTTGCCTCATATATGAATTTTCCTAGTATACACAATTCTTTAATATTATGGACACTCAATAACTGGACGACTTTAAACACAGATGGTTTTTTCCAATAATAGCTTTTGATAAAACGAGATCTGAGATTTTGGAATTTAGAACAGACCAATAAAAAATGAAATTCGTCCTCTAATTCAGAGGGGGAGTTACACTGTTTACAATATCTACGTTCTCTAGGTATATTATTATACCTTCCAACTTCTATAGCTAAAGAATGGGTAGATGTACGTATTCGAGTTAAACAAATGCGATATTTCTTTGGTATATATTTTGTGAGGTAAAATTGTAATGTTTCTCCAAAATCTATTATATGTTTATACAATAAACATTTTGGAGAGTTTTCCACTGTGGCCCTTAGGGATTGTATGCCTTGATCAAAAATTCTTTGTTTTATCAATGGTAATAACAGATTTTGCTGAGAGAT
>NW_018405111.1:41983-42634 GCF_002113885.1 Mizuhopecten yessoensis
AACAGGAAATATTTAGAAAATTTGAAATTACTTTTCAAAAATGTTTGTTATTCAATTTTGTTAAACACAACAATATCAATTATATAATAATGCTGGAGAAGAACCTTCAGCTAAATTAGATACTCAAATACTGTGAAATTCGAAAAGTATATGGATTGTATATGATTCGAAGTCCATTCAATTACTTGATTAACTCACAGATAGTCTGTTTTGGACAAGCTAGATATTTTTCCAGATATAGTTCTCTGACCAATCTTATGAAGGATAGACGAGTAGGTTGTCATTAATCAATTCAAAAATTAACTAGATAAATAAAAGGAATTACATTACATCAATTCAGAGACGTATATATTACATATTACGTAATATATGCGTATTTGATCATCCGAAAGCTAAATACTAAATGACATGAAAACTTGTTGCCTTATTCCGTGTTCAAACTTGATTCGACTCCCAGAGATACTGTATACATACACTTTTGATAACCATGAGTTTGTGACACTAATTAGGAAATAACAGAAATCTGTTATCTGGAGTACGGCTCCATTCTGGACTCGGGCAAATATCCCGGGTCTGTGCCCCCGGGCACTTAACAATCCAAGTTCCTGAAGGTACACTAATGAGGTGTATACTGGTACCGAATCTAAATCA
>NW_018405111.1:48943-66227 GCF_002113885.1 Mizuhopecten yessoensis
TGTTTTTCTATAACAGATAAGGCCTATGTGGCCAAACAATCCAACATATGGACTTCAATATTTATTTACGTAAAACACGTGGACTACACATCCCTGTATTTACATATAGAATAATATTTAATTTTCAGACTGATGTCACTTTTTTGAGTTGGAAAATTGCGTATTTTCTTTGAAAGATACTTAGAAGTTTCATTTGATTGAACTGTTAACCGTTCACATCGTCTGCACATCAATAAGTACAAAAACAGAGGATTAATATAATCTTAATGATTATTTTTTTAAGATCGTAGACGTGATGGAATGGTAATCTACACATTAACACCAATTCATTCACTCAAAATATATTCATGCTATTTATTAAGAGTTGAGTATAAGTTATGAAGTTATTAAAATTTGGTTATCATAATGACATTTCCAATGTTTCATGTGTTATGACATCCCAATAACAATGTCATATATATAAATGAGAAAATAACCCAGATACATATTTATTATATATGTAATATATAATCCTTTGAACAATCTTTTTTGATAGAATAAACCAGAGACATATATTGGAACCTCGGCCTGGCAATTTATATGCCCGTTTCCGCCCATTTCTGGCCGTTCCTGCCCGTTCCTGTAAATCGTCTAACCGTAGTGGACCCCCCATGTGTTAAAAATTGCCCTATCATGCGTAAACTATGACATTGTTCTAAATTTGTTTACCGCGATCAGAGACGTATAATAATCTTACAGTAAGTATACTACACCATAGAATCATATAATGTATTATACGTCTCTGCCGCGATGCATTCACGAAAATGTGATTATCTGTCAAATTTGATATTCTGCAATATCGGACAGCAGGTGCCATGTCTAAATTTAACATCCATCCAACACCGCTGTAGCTGCGACAACGTCGGATACCGCGGTAAGGAAAACTAAAATGTTGTCATCAAAGAAAAATACGCCATCCTTCAAGTTCACGAAGACACGCGAAACACTGCCGACAGTATTTGGATAGTCTTTAAATAGGGGATTACTAAAGAAGTGAAGACACACATCCCACACAAACCAAAAACTGCAATCCATAGTTATATCATTTAGAATTTTATGATAAAAGTGCTTTTGAACTTTAATTTAATATCTCATTATATTCGTTATTTGGCTTATTTTAAACTACAAACTTTCATTTAATTTATTCCATCGTGTGACATAAATATACTTAATATCCTAGAACTATTTGTGTAAATTGTTTCTCCTTAACTTGTGTCAATTTAGATAAGTTCTATTTATGAAGTTTTAAAGTCGACATGTGTCATTGTTGTCAGATTAACTCATGCATTTACTTCGTCAATCTTATACCATATATGTTTCAACTTAATCATATTACGTAACACAATGACAATGACAAGTTTTTATTCTCGCAAACTGGTTACAGTGTAGAGAATTATATACATATATATATAGTACAGTTTACATATAAATCATGGTGTTAATGGCCAGTGTTAATTCGCTCAATTATGTGCTTAAGGAATTTTATAAGTGAAATTAGTTCTTCATTATTGACATAATTAAATAATGTATTAAACTTTAAAGTACTAGGACTTTCAAAATAGTATCTCGACATAAATTTTCTTCTGTTTTGCACTATCTGGTGGTCATTACAGTTAAATAAATAATGATATTCGTCTCCAATTTCATTTAGGTCACAAAACATACATTTTCTATCTTCTCTTGGAATGTTATTCCATCTACCACATTCAATAGGAAATTTTACATTACAAATTCTAAATTTACAATAAACATTTGCTAGTCTTGGAGGGAGATCTAGCAGGTATTTTTCTAATACTAAGTCATTTTTAAAAATTCTGTAATTGGTCCCTTTAGATGAATTGAAAACATCGCTTCTCCAATTATTAATGAATTTATCTTTTAGTATATGGAAAACTGTATTTTTCAACCATTGGGTACTTTGGAATTCTTGACTTTCAAATATATTTATTAAATTACATTCATCAAGGATATTTTTAATACAATTCAACCATTGAGTATTATAGTTTATAATAATTTTATACATTTTATTACTTAACTTATTAGGTATTGGTTCTAACAATTTGGCCCAAAATCCAATCATTCTAACTTTGATATTTATACTCAGAGGAAATCTTCCTAATTCCCCATAAATCATGAAATTGGGTGTCGATGTTTTCACCTGAAGAATATGTTTACAGAATTTTAAATGTAAACGTTCTAAAAGTTTGTAATCACAAAAACCCCAGACTTCACAACCATACAACATGACAGGCTTGATAGCTTTATCGAAAATATCTAATTTACAGTCAATTGATAGATTATGGTTTCTGCATTTAGCAATAGCACCATACATTGCTCTAAGGCCCTTATCGTATAATTGTCTAATATTTAACTGCGTGAAACCATTTTGAGTAAAATGAACACCAAGATATTTGAAATTTTTCACAATTTCTACTTCATTTCTGTTATAAGTAAAACGTATATTTTGGGATACTCTCCCTCTGCCAAATATCATCACTTTTGTTTTATCGATATTTACTTTAAGATGCCACAATTTTGAATAATCATAAAACACATTAAGTTGTTTTTGTAAATCTTCTGGGGTGTCTGCTAACAAAATAGTGTCGTCAGCATATAACATTACATACAACTTGAGATATATTTGTAACTCATTCTCAAGTTTTCCCGCCAAATTTGATAGGCCTGTACAATCATTAGATTCTAAAAACATTTCAAGGTCATTTAGATACAATGAAAATAAAAATGGAGAAAGATTTTCACCCTGCCTAACCCCGGAATTACAGGTGAAGATATCGGAGAATTTTCCATCTTTCATAACTTTAGCCTTAATTCCATTGTACATATTAACAATAACTTTAAACCATTTTCCATCTACATTATTTGTTATTAATTTATTCCACAACCCTATTCTCCAGACACTGTCGAACGCTTTCTCAAAATCTATGAAAGCACAATACATACGGTTTTTGAATTGTTTTGAAAGTTGAATTAAAGAGTATAAAGAAAATATATGATCTATAGTAGAATGTTGCCTACGAAAACCTGCTTGGTTTTCAAGTATAAGTTCGACATTGTCTGCATATGTATTTAGACGCTCATTAATTACAGCTGTAAATAGTTTACCTAGGCAACTGACCAGTGTGATTGGTCTATAGTTTTTAGCGTCATACATATCACCTTTATTTTTAAACACGGGGATAATATTACCCATAAGCCATGCTTCTGGTACATTACCAGAATCAAGTATATAGTTAAACATTTTAACATATAATGGAAGCATTATGTCAGTAGTTGATTTGATATATTCATTACATACTAAATCATCACCAACAGCCTTATTAGATTTCAATCTATTGACACATTTCAAAATTTCACTTGGAGTAATTGGACCATTTATAAAGGTATTAGTTTCAAGGTTAGACAACTCTTTGAGTTCATCAAGGGACAGTATATGATTGTCATCACCATCAAAATCATTATTGAAACTTTTGCTAAAAAAGTCAAAAAGATCATCGATATTTGCCTTACATGTGTTTTTCTTTGGAGCACCCTTATTTATTATTTTCCAATATTCTTTCGGATTTCTAGTCCTCAGATTTTTTAATTTGCTTTTAATCTGAGTTTTATGATTCTTGACAGCAGTGCTCAGTGTTTTATGATATTTACGCTCCTTATCATATAAGTCCTCTTTTAAACTTATTTCCCCATACCTTTTATAAAATCTTTTGGCTTTTCTGTAATTTTGTCGAGCAGATTTACATTCTTTGGTAAACCATGTTTTTTTTAAATTGAAATTATTTTTAGTGCGGTTATTGGGTTGGGTATTTCCAAAAGCATGTTTGGCAGCACCGATGAAAATTTCACATAATTTATGTACAGTGTCATTAATAAAATCCAAATTTACAACATTCTCAGTGTCATCCATACCATCAATAATGCTATCTATATATAGTTTTCTATCAGCCACATGTTTTACAAAAATATCTTTCGAATCAGTATTCCATCTCTTTGGTCTTGATAAAAACCTCTGACCTTCAGAATCAACAGGATTAACTGGTCATACCATATCGGACACTGCATTCCAACCGCATGATGTGTTGGAGCTTGAAGGCTTTAATCCCTTTCTTGTTCCTAGATCAGCCTGTAGAGGAGGAGGCATTGTTATATTATACATATCTGATTTGTGTAACAAAGTTAATACTGTTGACAATATTCATGATAGTATTATATGGGTGAATTTGATATGTCAGGTACTTCAAAGAACCATATATTTTTTGCATTTTGTTACATTCCTCCTTAATTTTTTTTTTATATGGGGAGTCAGACAAGGATATCTTTCCTTGCTCTATTTGTATAGAGTTAACGATATAAAATAATGTTCCTTCTTATTTTGGCAAAGCAATCCATAGTGTCCCACCAGTAATGATTTTCAGTATTTTGGTAACTGACATACTTCATGTACTCCCTCCCCATGCCAATACATACTTGTATACCAAATACTGTCAGCCCAGATGAACCAGTTTTGCTGAAATCTTCCTACTAGTGAATGAAGAGACGAAGATTTTAAATAAAGGGCCGTAAATCCTTAAAAATGGTCGAAATATAAAAATAAAATAAAAAATATACTACCCAGATGGCGTGCATCAGGGGGTATTACCAATCAGTATGCTTTCATTGAAATCGGCCCAGTTGTTAATGAGGAAGATAAAGTTTGTTTCCAAAAAAGGGCCATAACTCCTTTTTAAAGGGTCGGAATGAAAACATACTACTTGGATGCACAACATCAGGGGACAGTTACCATATCCGTTGAAATTGGCCACATAGTTTTGAAGGAGTTATCTGGACATATATTTTCAACAAAGGGCCATTTCTCTGTAAAAAAATGGCCAGGTTGAAAAAATAATACCTGGATTCACACCATCAGGTGGTAGTTATAATATATGAAAAGTTTAATTCAAAATTGACCCCTTTCTGGACACGGATTTTTCAACAAGGGCCATAACTTTGTAAAAAAAAGAAGAAGATCAGAATGAAAAAATAATATCTGGATGCACAACTTCGGGTGGTAGCTATCATATTTGGAAACTTTCGTTGAAATTGGTCCTTTTCTTTCAAAGGAGTTGTCCGGACAATTTTTTTTCTACGGACGGACAAGCTGATTCCAGTATACCTCTCTGACTTCGTTGCTGGGGTTACAACAAAGTGTTTAATAGATTTACTATTGACATTATTTTATTGTTTTTATGTACAGTAATTGAATATCTTTGTCTATAACACAATCTCAACCTCAAGTAGGTCTCTAGAGGAAAGATTACTTTGGCAGAATACATATTCATGACTTATTAAGTTGCACATAACTTTAAAACATGCTTATATGATAAAGTGTTTTGGTATGATACAAAAACAGAAAATGTATCGGTATTTACCATAATAAACATTGATAATCAAATCTCCGTGGTTTTGTCAAATTGGGCATCGATCATGTTTGACATGCTAAAACAGTACTTTACCGGTCTTGAAATTACATAAAAATCATTCTGTTAACAGAATATATATATGGAAAGTTTTTAAAGAAGTTTCAAATATAGACTACCATTGTAACTATACATAGGCAAGTTGACAATGTTGGTTACATTTTAAATGTTTGAAACATTTGCATGTTTTCCAATAGGACATATTTAGTATCAAAATAACAGTAATTTTATACGCTATACACTATCATAATTCATTTCCAAAATTACATTCGCCTGTGGCATTTATCTGTCTTTTTGTTAGGATACCCCCGTCATTCAACCTGGTGTTGTACAAAGAGGTCCACTACGGTTATCAGTAATAATAATGAATAATCATTTATGCAGTTATTGTTCATTTTTATGTATCTACATATGACAAAAATATAAAAGAAATCGAAGTGGGGACCAAATGTTGACCCAACCTTTAGGATATCGTCTCATGAATTAAATATAGAAATTGGAAGACATCATAACGTCACACGCAGAAACAGGATTTGTAACAAATGTAATTTGTCCATTTTATAGCGATCTCATGCACAGATTATTCAAACAAATTTATTACAGAAAACCCTCGATTTTTAAATTAAACAACTACTGAGTATGAATGATGTTAGAAAGCCATCCGAGTAGGAAAATATTTAAATTTAGCATTTAAGAGGCGTTACTTTAAGTCTAAATTGGCTAACCTGGTCGGGTACGGCCTTGGTCTGAAAGGCCGATTGCTATGAATGACATATGTCACTCAAACGTATAATGTTTACTACACCATAGGACCATATCGTCCATGTAGTCATACTTACAGTAAGTATACTACACCATAGGACCATATCGTCCATGTAGTAATCATTACAGTAAGTATACTACACCATAGGACCATATCGTCCATGTAGTAATCATTACAGTAAGTATACTACACCATAGGACCATATCGTCCATGTAGTAATCATTACAGTAAGTATACTACACCATAGGACCATATCGTCCATGTAGTAATCATTACAGTAAGTATACTACACCATAGGACCATATCGTCCATGTAGTAATCATTACAGTAAGTATACTACACCATAGGACCATATCGTCCATGTAGTAATCATTACAGTAAGTATACTACACCATAGGACCATATCGTCCATGTAGTAATCATTACAGTAAGTATACTACACCATAGGACCATATCGTCCATGTAGTAATCATTACAGTAAGTATACTACACCATAGGACCATATCGTCCATGTAGTAATCATTACAGTAAGTATACTACACCATAGGACCATATCGTCCATGTAGTAATCATTACAGTAAGTATACTACACCATAGGACCATATCGTCCATGTAGTAATCATTACAGTAAGTATACTACACCATAGGACCATATCGTCCATGTAGTAATCATTACAGTAAGTATACTACACCATAGGACCATATCGTCCATGTAGCAATCATTACAGTAAGTATACTACACCATAGGACCATATCGTCCATGTAGTCATACTTACAGTAAGTATACTACACCATAGGACCATATCGTCCATGTAGTAATCATTACAGTAAGTATACTACACCATAGGACCATATCGTCCATGTAGTCATACTTACAGTAAGTATGCTACACCTACCGTTGAGTAGATGTAACTCCATATAAATATATACAAAAGTAAACAAATGACACAATGAGTGTTCAGTCAGGGTTTCAGGTTTTTGTACTCCACCCTTAATTTAGTTATTGCCCTCCTTAGGGTCAGTCCGTTCTCGAGTATAAATTTGGATCTTAATTACCTAAGGTTCATTTCATAGAACGTAGGTGAATGTCCAACAGTAAATTTCAAAGACGTCATTCGAATGTTCCACCACTACCGAAAGAAACCCTCGAGGATAATGCCCTTTTACTTCATCTTCTCATCTAAATTCAGTAGCAACAGGTTTGGTACCGTGTAGACTCTGGATTCCCCCAGTGCGTGGCAGGTCCAATATGTAAGATCGAAGAGCAAGAGTCATTTAGGTTGGCCATCAGACTATTTGTGACGACCGACACCATAGCTTACCTCCCTATCACATCAGAGGACAGCAATAAAACCCTAAAGGAGATCATTGGAGCGTTGGTCAGGTATAATGTAGAATGTCGCGACCACCAATACATGCTTCAATTACACAACGTTGAATTTCCTCAATGAGGGATGTTCTGTAACAATCTTTGTTACAGTTCCCTTTTAAGTAGTCTTTCAAGGATGGTCACACCTAGAGCTCTGTTAGCTAAAATCTGCTTAAATCTGCAGCCAAATATCTAATTTCCTTTGTAGATCCTTCGACTACAACAGGATTACTTTCAATAATCTAACAGTAGAATTGTTTTAGAAGAGATATACAACATTAAACACATTTTACATCAAAACTTTATTAATACCATATAAGAATTATAAGGAAAACCAACCATTTTATATAAACGCTTACACAAAATATCTCATTGAGACCAAGATGAAAATGATAAGAAATAACACTTCATATCTGGAGTGGATCCACAAGGCGGTTTATGACCAAGAAAAGGCTACAGATGTAATGTAGGGAATATAAAGTTATACAAGATTGAATGAACACCATTGTTAGCCGACATTTCTTACCACATAACGTGATTGAAACTTATTCATATAAGTAAAATATACCATGTGCCCTCCCAACTACACCCTTATTATTACTATTCTACACCGGCTTTGACTTACAGGTCTTGTTGTTGAACAGGTAACAGCAGCTGACTGTATACTTTGACAATGAATTAGAGCAATGTATATAGCCTTTACTTAGTGTTGCTGAGGTAAAATACTTAATATAACTATAACGTCAAATGCTGCAACAATTGATTCCATCCATGCATATCCTGCTATATCAATTTCAAGCACTTCTCTACTTTCAGACTCCCATCCACTAAAGGTTTCACCCACAGAGCAGACAAGCTCACATTCATCATTACCTTAACAGGTTCACCAGAGGAGTACGCCGCCATTGTCTACATTTAATATTTGTTCACGAGGAAATGATTCATGCCTGCAACAGCTGACGTGACCAAATGTGTTTAAACACACTCCACATTCACTGCAAAAAAATCTAATAGAATAATAAATATAATATACTGATAACAGAATCACAGAAATAATAATCCAAAGGAAATACACACCTGAGTATTAGCCATTTAACACTAACACCTTATTTCTATAAACAGTAGCTCAACACTATCACACCTTATTTCTATAAACAGTAGCTCAACACTATCACACCTTATTTCTATAAATAGTAGCTCAACACTATCACACCTTATTTCTGTGTTGGTACTGTTCTAGTACATTTAGGGTACCAGTCATATTTAGATAGCCTTGGTGTACTGGTCACGTCTGTTAGCTGTGATGTTGTAAATCTATTGTACCAGTCGTACTTAGATAGCCTTGGTGTACTGGTCACGTCTGTTAGCTGTGATGTTGTAAATCTATTGTACCAGTCGTACTTAGATAGCCTTGGTGTACTGGTCACGTCTGTTAGCTGTGATGTTGTAAATCTATTGTACCAGTCGTACTTAGATAGCCTTGGTGTACTGGTCACGTCTGTTAGCTGTGATGTTGTAAATCTATTGTACCAGTCGTACTTAGATAGCCTTGGTGTACTGGTCACGTCTGTTAGCTGTGATGTTGTAAATCTATTGTACCAGTCGTACTTAGATAGCCTTGGTGTACTGGTCACGTCTGTTAGCTGTGATGTTGTAAATCTATTGTACCAGTCGTACTTAGATAGCCTTGGTGTACTGGTCACGTCTGTTAGCTGTGATGTTGTAAATCTATTGTACCAGTCGTACTTAGATAGCCTTGGTGTACTGGTCACGTCTGTTAGCTGTGATGTTGTAAATCTATTGTACCAGTCGTACTTAGATAGCCTTGGTGTACTGGTCACGTCTGTTAGCTGTGATGTTGTAAATCTATTGTACCAGTCGTACTTAGATAGCCTTGGTGTACTGGTCACGTCTGTTAGCTGTGATGTTGTAAATCTATTGTACCAGTCGTACTTAGATAGCCTTGGTGTACTGGTCACGTCTGTTAGCTGTGATGTTGTAAATCTATTGTACCAGTCGTACTTAGATAGCCTTGGTGTACTGGTCACGTCTGTTAGCTGTGATGCTGTAAATCTATTGTACCAGTCGTACTTAGATAGCCTTGGTGTACTAGTCACGTCTGTTAGCTGTGATGCTGTAAATCTATTGTACCAGTCGTACTTAGATAGCCTTGGTGTACTAGTCACGTCTGCTAGCTGTGATGCTGTAAATCTATTGTACCAGTCGTACTTAGATAGCCTTGGTGTACTAGTCACGTCTGTAAGCTGTGATGTTGTAAATCTATTGTACCAGTCGTACTTAGAAGGCCTTGGTGTACTAGTCACATCTGTTAGCTGTGATGCTGTAAATCTATTGTCCCAGTCGTACTTAGATAGCCATGGTGTACTGGTCACGTCTGTTAGCTGTGATGCTGTAAATCTTTTGTACCAGTCGGACTTAGATAGCCTTGGTGTACTGGTCACGTCTGTCAGCTGTGATGTTGTAAATTTATTGTACCACTCGTACTTAGATAGCCTTGGTGTACTGGTCTCGTATGTTAGCTGTGATGCTGTAAATCTATTGTACCAATCGTACTTAGATAGTCTTGGTGTACAGGTCACGTCTTTTAGCTGTGATGTTGTTAATCTATTGTACCAGTCGTACTTAGATATCCTTGGTGTACTAGTCACGTCTGTAAGCTGTGGTGTTGTAAATCTATTGTACCAGTCGTACTTAAGTAGCCTAGGTGTACTAGTCACGTCTGTTAGCTGTGATGCTGTAAATCTTTTGTACCAGTCGGACTTAGATAGCCTTGGTGTACTGGTCACGTCTGTCAGCTGTGATGTTGTAAATCTATTGTACCAGTCATATTTAGATAGCATTGGTGTACTAGTCATGTCTGTTAGCTGTGATGCTGTAAATCTTTTGTACCAGTCGTACTTAGATAGCCTTTGTGTACTGGTCTCGTCTGTTAGCTGTGATGTTGGAAATCTATTGTACCAGTCGTACTTAGAAGGCCTTGGTGTACTAGTCACATCTGTTAGCTGTGATGCTGTAAATCTATTGTCCCAGTCGTACTTAGATAGCCTTGGTGTACTGGTCCCGTCTGTTAGCTGTGAGCTGTAAATCTATTGTACCAGTCAGTGGGTCAGTCTTGATGCTAGAGTTGAATATCTAGTTGTAAGTGTATAAGTTAAGCCTTGGTGTACTGGTCACGTCTGTTAGCTGTGATGCTGTAAATCTATTGAACCAGTCATACTTAGATACCCTTGGTGTACTGGTCACGTCTGTTAGCTGTGATGCTGTAAATCTATTGAACCAGTCATACTTAGATACCCTTGGTGTACTGGTCACGTCTGTTAGCTGTGATGCTGTAAATCTTTTGTACCAGTCGTACTTAGATAGCCTTGGTATACTGGTCACGTCTGTTAGCTGTGATGTTGTAAATCTATTGTACCAGTCGTACTTAGATAGCCTTGGTGTACTGGTCTCGTCTGTTAGCTGTGATGCTGTAAATCTATTGTACCAGTCAGTGGGTCAGTCTTGATGCTAGAGTTGAATATCTAGTTGTAAGTGTATAAGTTATCTGGGTTAGTTTTGTTGCAGATGTAGAAAATCTAGTACATCAGTCATGTTGGTTAACCTGTGTGCTGAAGTAGAAAAAAACTGTACTATGTACACCATGAAGTACATAATCTACCACATAACCTACCACAGAAAGTAAAGATAAGCCCATTCAAACATCTCACAGATATAAATAAAACAAGGCACCTGTTTGAACTAGAATATGAACACCAACAAACTTTAAGTATGTCTTTGACGATAAGAAGCTTCGATTTTGCCCATGTCAAAAAACCATTAGATTGTTTTTTTTTTGTATGCACACCAAACAGTACATAAGAACCATGTACAACCACAACATAAGTTTACTACATCAAACATTGACATGCAAACCAAATCAGTCATCCTTGTTTCTCAATATCTTATATACCTGGTGTCTAGGGAGACCACTGGTTTTAAAAGAAAGTGCAAATTGGGTTGAAAATATTACATACTCAAATTACAGCAGTGTTCAAAAATATATTGTGTGAATTAAGATGATGCTTTCAATGATAAAAATGTTAGAATGAGAGGGTCCTTACAGTACTTTCTTCTTGATAAAACTCTGTCACATAATTATAAGGTAGTATAAATCTATATGTAAAGAGCTATTTTCTAACTATTGATCTAAATCATGTCGGGTCCAGAAAAAACTCCTGTCCACCAGTAACTGTATTTTCACAAGAAGTTTCAAACAGTCCAGGTATGTTGTGTGCCCAGCGAGACTGACATCAACTCTCACCATTTCATGTATCAACTCGTTATGGTTCAGGTACTGAATAATGTTCATAGATGTTTTCCACAAAATGAGTAAATATCTTCAAATAATCAAATGAACTCTGACATTTGAGAAAATATAGGAATCTTCAACTGATAGGCACATTTCATCCTGTTTACAGGATATCTAATAACAATATGGAAACCCCTGATTTGGAGGTCATTGTGGATGAATTTTGTATATCCAACTGTCATAACTTAACCTTAGCTTGCATTACCAACATAGCAGATTGCATTTTGGCACCTGACCAATGTCTATTGATAGGTCAAATTGACCAGTGCCAATGGAGAGGTGAACTTAACAAATGTCCATTGAACATGTAATACTGACCAATGTCCATTGATAGGTCAAATTGACCGGTGCCAATTGAGAGGTGAACTTAACAAATGTCCAATGAACATGTAATACTGACCAATGTCCATTGTGAGGTAAATGTGGTAATCAGCACTGACGTGAATATATTTTCATTTCATTAATAGAATTAATCATGAAATCAATATGGTGAATATGTTTTCCTCAAAGTTCCCAATACTCAATCCTATTTTCTCTTGTACAGTGATGGAATTAATTGTAGAATAAAAAAGAGACAATGAAAAAATGAAGCTTGAAAACATGTAATAAGGAATGAAGATAATTCTTACGGCAAAAAAAGAAATAGTGAAGCTAAAACAGTACATAAATGTATATAAATAAAACACCTTCAAAATCATACAATTAAAGTAAATACGTAGGATTCTCACTACAATTAATTACTGGCACAAAATCTGGAAATCTTGCTGATTTTTACAAATATTAAGCTTCCCTGATGAAAACAGTGTAATAAGGTATTCCGTTACATCTATATGAAACAATAAGTTATTTGGGTACATTTAGATGAAGTAATAAGGTATTCCGTTACATCAATATGAAACAATAGGTTATTTGGGTACATTTAGATGAAGTAATAAGGTATTCCGTTATGTCAGCTGTAAACATCAACCTTAGTGACAAATTTTAAATCCAGTTATTTTTGTTATTGAATATATTAAAACAGACCTTATGCTGGTACTGTAAGCCTATTGGACATATGTCAGTGAGGATCCACAAGTAACATGCGCTATGATTAATACCCAAGCTATCTGTAGCTGTTATTTTTTAAGCGTTATTAACACATTCACCCCTGAAGACACATTTGAACACTTCCAATTCAAAGGTTGGAATAGTCCATTATGAAATTTCAGGGGTGAATGAGTTATTTAGTGCTTTCTGAATTAGCATGAAAAATGCAAAGAATATTATTACTGTTATAATAAGTATGGAAGTACCTAACTTTGTATCCTGCTGTAGTACTTAATTCAAAATGTGTAAGGTCTATTACAAATTCAAAGAGGTAGCTGAATGTTTGAGCATTTATTAACCTATAATTTTACCTTTATCACAAATACATGTATTATCATATTTGCAATTTCCCTACAACTGACAGGTGTACTGTGTTGGAGTGTCAACATTTTATCATTGTAATTTTCATCACTTGTCTTGTTAATACAGTGTAAGTTTCAACACATATGGATCAGGTTTGGGGTCAAACTCTATAAGAAATCCTGGTGTACAAAAATGATACAAATAATAAAAGGGCAGACTTTTCTCTGTGTTCAAGTTAGATGTTTTCAGTTTTGTTTTTAACATGTTTAAACGTAAACTGATGTGCCAATAATTATAAGGACACGTTTCAGTAATTTTTCCAGGTTCCTAATTTGCTCATTTTAAATTTCTTGTTTTTGTAAATTTCAATTTGAAATTAATTAAGATAATACCTGAGTTTAATTAGTTGTATCACAGAGAATGAAGAATAACTTAAATATAAAGGCGGTAATTTATGTCCCTGAATACTGAATGATATCTGATAGTCATCGCTTCTTCTTCCCTATCTTTAATCCTTTCCCAAACCAGCCCGGTACTGACAGGCTGCGACACAGGTTAGGTTTCTTTGTAGTTGAGGTGGGATCTGTGTTATCCTCGCTATCTATAACAGTATCCTGAGAGGTTTTGCTGCGCTTATGACAGACTTTTGGCACACATGTGGTATCCGAGTCCTGTGGTGTAAGTAGTAACATGTTCTGTCCCACCACTGCCGTAGGTGACTGTTCAGGTATATCTGTAGTACTCAACACTGCCTCTGTAGGTCGAGAGCGGGAAGCACTTGCATTGTTTAGGGAAGGCCTTTTCTCAAAATGGGTCTCCCTCTTCCCAGGAGAGTTCAGGGAACTTGTTGGTGCATTGTCTTTCTTGGCCGGTTGCTCACTTTTGGGGGAAAGTTTTTGCATCTGGTCCTTATTGAGGTAGCAGTGGTCTTTGAGCACATAGTCAATCTTGTTACCGGGCTGAAAGACTTGGGGAATACATGGATGTGGCCATAAACTGGGATGGAGTGGACGTAACTGCATCAGTCTGGGATCCTCCATTATATGTAGACCCAGACAGGACATGTAGTGTAGTGGCAAACTTGGTATACCCTGAGTTTGAAGATTTAGACTTGGCACTGGAGAACAACTACATAATGATCCTATAGTTCGGAAGGTAGCACATTTTGGACATTGACCAATCAATTCATGCTGTGAAATACGGCTTTCATTGATGGAAGCTCGAGATTGGTCTAATCTCAAAGTCCCACTCAGCGGACCAGATGTGGACAAATCTAATGGGAAGGACATTGATTCGTGTGACGGACTTGATATGGTGCAAGGAAGATTATTGGAAGATATCGTCTGCATTGGGATATGTAACCTGGACTTAATATTGCTGAAGTTTACTTCAGCTGTGCACTCTTTCTTCAGGATTCCATTCAAAGGGGAGATAACTCCTGATAGCTGCATTTTTGTATCATCTCCAGAAGCTGAAAACACTGTACTTTCTGTCCTCATCTTCTTCATGCCAAATTGTACGATATTCTTTTTGCTTGAAGTTCTTCGCTTCCTGGCATAATTGGCAGGGACTTCCAGAATCTTTTTGTTTACATTCTTCCGTTCATGGTGTTTCAAAGGAGTTGCGTGTCTAAAGATTGGATCCATACTCCTACAACAAACCAAGGATAAGGATTTAATGACGTTCTTTTGACAAATAAACAGCAAATTTATCAAGTATCTTGGAGGATCAATAGTTCGAAGAACAAATGGCATTTAATGAATCTGATGTTGGTCCAAAATCTTGAGGGACAATATGGTAAATAGCTATGATTTGTGTAAGTAAAGCAAAAATAGAAAGTGAAGTATAATTTTCGCATTTATAAAATTGAAAGCTATTCAACAATTAAAACATTCAAAATGTGCATACATAATAATTATGTTACTGCAACAGGTAGCAGTTACTGGTTCCTCATGATACTTCCATTAATCCTTTAATTATCTGACATTCTGATCTGACACCTGTATAAACACACATGACAGGGGTACCAGTAGACTAAGTCTGTCTAACATCAGTAGGACATAGTGAGAGCACACCAACAACAAAACCATCGGACAAAATGGCGAACGCTACACTGAAGTTAAACTGTTCACCAAACAAATGACAAGGTTGTAATGTAAATAAAGTTCATGAGGAATACCATTATAATATGGTATAAAAGATTTAACTATTAAACCTCGAATACTATTATGATATGGTATAAAATATTTAACTATTATCCCTTGAATACCATTATAATATGGCATAAAATATTTAACTATTATTGATGCTGTAAATCTAAGTACGACTGGTACAATAGATTTACAACATCACAGCTAACGGACGTGACCAGTACACCAAGGCTATCTAAGTACGACTGGTGTATACCATATTATAACGGTATTCGAGGAATAATAGTTAAATCTTGTATACCATATTATCATGGTATTCGAGGTATAATACTTTAATATTTTATACCATATCATAATGGTATTCGAGATTTAATAGTTAAATCTTTTATACCATATTATAATGGAATTCGAGGTATAATAGTTAAACCTTGTATACCATATTATAACGGTATTCGAGGAATAATAGTTAAATATTTTATTCCATATCATAATGGTATTCGAGGTTTTATAGTTAAATCTTTTATACCATATTACAATGGTATTCGAGGTATAATAGCTAACTCTTGTATACCATATTATAATGGTATACAAGATTTAACTATTATACCTCAAATACCATTATAATATGGTATAAAATATTTAACTATTATACCTCGAATACCGTTATAATATGGTATACAAGATTTAGCTATTATACCTCGAATACCATTGTAATATGGTATAAAAGATTTAACTATTAAACCTCGAATACCATTATGATATGGTATAAAATATTTAACTATTATACCTCGAATACCATTATAATATGGTATACAAGATTTAACTATTATACCTCGAATACGAAGGTATGGTGTATCCAAATCTATCCATCACTCGTTTCATCACGTCATCACAACAACCTGAAAGTCAAAGGGATACAACTTAACAAACAGGTATAAGTGTTTATACACCATTTATACACCAAACTACACAGTTAAGTACTGGAGAAATATTCTTTATATGGTACTAGACCTATTAGTCACATGTACAGTAACAGTTTATAATCATCACCACATGAGAGCGCTTCCACCAAAACAGGAATAATAGTCAAAATACAGTTTCCTGAGGAGACGACACTTGAATCAATATGGCTATATTTTACCCCTTTTGGCCCCATCAGAGGTCAGTAAATGAAGTTGGAAAACGTCAGTAAATCTTCCTGAATTTGTTTTCCAGTCACAGGTCATGAAAATGTGTACATCAAACTGAACAAACGTTATTACATGTAATGCCAATTACACATTTTTCTGTATATCACTTCAGTAAATACCCACGACTGATTCAGTTGGTTTCTCTCTGATGATTTTACACACACATAGAAGATGGCTGTTGTAAAATAACAGGTTATACAGTTTTAACAGACTGTACTTGTACACTGTGTAAGTATGCTGTAATCATGTATCCCATTGCTATTGGTGTACATATACATAGGCCTGTTACAAAATAACAGGTTATACAGTTTAACAGACTGTACTTGTACACTGTGTAAGTATGCTGTAATCATGTATCCCATTGCTATTGGTATACATATACATAGACCTGTTGTAAAATAACAGGTGATACAGTTTAACAGACTGTACTTGTACCCTGTGTAAGTATGCTGTAATCATGTGTCACATTGCTATTGGTATACATATACATAGGCCTGTTGTAAAATAACAGGTTATACAGTTTAACAGACTGTACTTGTAC
>NW_018405111.1:70435-84118 GCF_002113885.1 Mizuhopecten yessoensis
ATGTACTACAATAATAAATGACTCCTATAATTCATGTACTACAATAATAAATGACTCCTATAATTCATGTACTACAATAATAAATGACTCTTGTAATGTTAACTACTTTGTATTGTATGTTTTGACAACAATGACTTCTTTCCTTTTATTAAACAAATCTGGCTTCTAGGGTTAACAGATACAATGGACCTGTATTTGTCTGTTGTTGCACAGAACTTTTGGCAAACACACCTTATATCTGTGACCTTCATAGAGGGTCTAAGCTTGTTCAAAATGATTTAAACCAGCTTGATAGAAAAGACCACAAACTTTGTATGGTTAATGTTTAAACTTAATCTACTCCTGAAACATTCAAAGTCAATCAAGGTAATCTAATTAAACAAACGTGACAACAAGCTACAGGTCAAATGTTACTACTCTAGGCCTAAACAGAAGCTGTTCACTTTTGTTTTACACATTTGACAAATTGACAGAAAATTGGTCTCAAGGGTCATTTTTAAAGCCAAACTTGATAACAAGACTTCTTTTTTATATTTACAGAGGTTGATTATAGATTCGAAACATTCCAACACTTTGACCTTGATAGTTGTCATGGTTATTTACTTTGAACAATCATGCACATTTCAATAATTCAGTAAATTTGACACCCACCCCTGGTAAAAAAAATGGCTCAATACAATATACTTTAACAAACTTGCAGGTCCTCCATTAAAGTATACTACAGGTCAAATATCATAAACCTAGGCCTCTTGGTTATTGTAAAGATATTTAAAGGTTTTGATAGATTTGACATATGTGATCTTGAAAGTGGTATAGGGCATTTAGTTTGAAGGAACTTGACATCGCTAGGGGTTCATCCCTGTATTCTACATAGCATGACCCTTGACTTCTTGTTATGCAGAGGAAATCATTAATGATGAATGGATAGAGCACCATGACATAAGCTCACTAGCTCTTTGGAAGGCGAGTGAAATAAGGTTTGTATTCAATACCTTAAGACTTGTTCCCAGACACAGGATGAGGTCACAATTTTCAGCTGCCTTGCTTGCTTCTTTCCATCTGTATGGTGACTTCACTCCCCCTTTTTCACCAAAATGTACAATGGTGTCTCTCACAGGCTTCTTACAGCTGTGACAGTTACGGTCTGTAGCGTGTCGCCGCACACCAGTTTTCTCAGTAACATCAAACAAGCGTATATACTCTCGTGGGGGCTTACAGCTGTTACATAGCTGAAAAGAAAGTTAATAAGAACAAAGTTATACATAGATACCTTTTTGCGCATGAAAAAATTCTCAAAAACAATATTAGCATCAGTGTTTTGAACACTAACTGGTTTAATAACGAATGGTTCCATGATCTTCATGATTAAAATTTAAATTATTAAATATTCTGTAAAAAAATATACAAGTCAATAAAAAGACACCAAGCTTGTCCAGAATAGTGAAGCGTTAACGCACGTATATTTCATCAACCCATTACATTTAAATGGTAGAAAAGAAGAAAACTTTGACAGTAGAAATACCAGGTACTCCTCACTGACCAAGACACTAACCTCAATGTACATGTTACCGTGGACCTCAGACAACTTCTTCCGAGGAAAACCACTTCTGAGATGAAGGCCATCGCAATTCTGAGACACAACATGACTTACCTGAAAAAACAGATGATTTTGCTTTACTCAATATAGCATATTTCAGAAGCAAAACTGCAGTTTACATATATATTAATTATATATATAAGAATGTTATACAAGTATAAGGTGAATTCAGGTCAGTTGCCTAAACAAGAGGCCCAAGGGCCTTAGCGGTCACCTGAGTTATATTATAGGTACTGGTAGCTCAATTTCATTGTTGAGATGAAATGTGGAAATCAACATGTAAACAAAGTGAAATACAATACATGTCATGTCACCATATAGGATAAGAACTCTAGAAACCAATTCAAATAAATTATTTTGCTATTGAGAAATATAATATCTATTGTTATTTAGCCAATTTTCCTCCCTGGCCAACCCCTGGGATAGGTCAGGTTCTTAGTTTCTGATACTATTTGATTTCAATTTCATTATAACTATTCCAACCAAGTTTGGCTGAAAATGGACAAGATATAGTCAGAAGTGATATTTCCGTATATAAACCAAGGAGAACAGATGACCAAAGGGTAATATAACTAACAGTTTATATAATGCACCTAAGGGCATTTCCATAAAAAATGAATAAATGAATCTTCTACCATCTGAGTTTCCATCAGCCATTTCCCCCTTTTTGGCCCCACCCCTCCAGCCCCTGGGGCAAGGACGGATCTTATTTTTTCAAACCAATAATGCACCTAAGGACCTTTCTATCCATGAAGAGTATTTGTAACACATCTGAGTCTGATGAAGAAGATTTTTGAACTTTTAACCATTTTCCCCACCCGGGCCCCACCCCTCCAGCCCCTTGGGATGGGGCAGGACCTGATTTTCTCATCCCATCTAATTGCCATCTGGCATCATAATCATTCTAACGAGGTATTAATAATTTCCTATCGAAAATAATAAAATAATAATAATAAAATAATAAATATGCCCAAAAGTGTTATTTCCCTATATAAACTATAGTAAACTTTACCCCCTCCCCAATGGAGAACGGTTGGCCCGGAGATACTGAAATTTACAATTCACATAAAGCCCCTGATGATCTTTCCACCCATCCAGAGAAATTTACTGTAGTACCTCTGAGTCTCAAGAAGAAGATTTTTGAAATTTTGGTTGATTTTGCCTTTGGGGCCCCCGCCCTGGCCCCTGGGTTGAGGCAGGAATCCAAATTTTACAATTTGATACCATCTTCTTCCAAGAATGATTCTCACCAAATAAGAATAATTTTATTCCCTATATAAACTAAAGTAAACTTTACCCCCTCCCCAAGGGAGACTAGACAGCCTGGGGGTACTGAAATTTACAATTTACATAAAGCACTTGATGATCTTTCCATCCATGCAGAGAAATTGACTGTAGTACCTCGGAGTCTGGAGAAGAAGATTTTTGAAATTTCGATTAATTTTCCCTTTGGGGCCCCACTCTGGCCCCTGGGGGTTAGGGTAGGAATCCCAACTTAATACTTTTGTAGCCTCATATACCAAGGATGATTCTGACCAAGTTTGGAAAAAAATGATCTTCCAGTTCTTGAGAAGAAGTCGAAAATGTAAATAGTTTACGGACAATGACGGACGAAATGCGATCAGAATAGGTCACTTGAGCAAAGCTCAGGTGACCTTTTTTAAAAAGCTGATGCTGTTTTGCAGAAAATTGTAGTCATATAAACAGCTCATAGATTATTGCAATATTCAAAATGAACCTGAGGAAACTAGCTCGAGTTTACAAGGATAACAGGGCATATTGAAGGTAAAAGTAGTGTTTATTAGTCATTGGTCATTTGTCTGATGAAGGTGACAGTGTACGTATCGTACTAGTCATCGAAACATCACATAGAAAATTGTATTGGTTGTGTAAAAAGAACTTCTCATAAACCATACTTACCAACCTGAAGAAAATGTTTAGAAACACTCAGCGTTTGTTCTTAACCAACCAAAAACGTGTTTTACAAATAGTCCAACAATCAACATTTCTGTCATTCACTTTCTTTCTCATTTGTCTATATGGTAATGAGGCAAGATCGTTTCAAGGAAGATGGTAGTATTTACAATTGTACAAAACAATACGGCCAGTACCTGTCAGACTGATATAACTATTTGTTTATATCTATGTTTCAGTGGGCAACTGTCACTTTACATCCAAGTCTGATAGTCCTCATGCACACCTTTTTTAAAACTTCACCAAAGTACAATCATTATCATGTGTAACGTGTTTTAATGGTACTCACATGTCCTTCACTCTCCAGTTTGGTTATACACATATGTGTGGCAGTCGGCTCTGCATCACTTAGATCCTGAGCTCTGTAAATGAGATAAAAAAAAAGTACAATAACAATAAATATGGTCACCTATGGTTCTCATACAATTCTATACACTACACTCAGAATTCTATACACTACACTCAGAATTCTATACACTACACTCAGAATAGCTCAAGCTTTCATACATATAAATTACTATGTTATACAATAAGCTTGAACAATAGCTCAACCAAGTTTCTTGTCCTAGTTATACCTTGGGTATATAGTCTAGTCAGACTATATGACTTACCTGGGATATCTCTATCTTACACACAGGTAAGTCAAGACTAGTCAGACTATATGACTTACCTGAGGTATCTCTATCTTACACACAGGTAAGTCAAGACTAGTNGCACAATGAACAAGACTTACATCGGTTGTTGATCTCACTATACACTAACACATACCAGGCACAATGAACAAGACTTACATCGGTTGTTGATCTCACTATACACTAACACATACCAGGCACAATGAACAAGACTTACATCGGTTGTTGATCTCACTATACACTAACACATACCAGGCACAATGAACAAGACTTACATCGGTTGTTGATCTCACTATACACTAACACATACCAGGCACAATGAACAAGACTTACATCGGTTGTTGATCTCACTATACACTAACACATACCAGGCACAATGAACAAGACTTACATCGGTTGTTGATCTCACTATACACTAACACATACCAGGCACAATGAACAAGACTTACATCGGTTGTTGATCTCACTATACACTAACACATACCAGGCACAATGAACAAGACTTACATCGGTTGTTGATCTCACTATACACTAACACATACCAGGCACAATGAACAAGACTTACATCGGTTGTTGATCTCACTATACACTAACACATACCAGGCACAATGAACAAGACTTACATCGGTTGTTGATCTCACTATACACTAACACATACCAGGCACAATGAACAAGACTTACATCGGTTGTTGATCTCACTATACACTAACACATACCAGGCACAATGAACAAGACTTACATCGGTTGTTGATCTCACTATACACTAACACATACCAGGCACAATGAACAAGACTTACATCGGTTGTTGATCTCACTATACACTAACACATACCAGGCACAATGAACAAGACTTACATCGGTTGTTGATCTCACTATACACTAACACATACCAGGCACAATGAACAAGACTTACATCGGTTGTTGATCTCACTATACACTAACACATACCAGGCACAATGAACAAGACTTACATCGGTTGTTGATCTCACTATACACTAACACATACCAGGCACAATGAACAAGACTTACATCGGTTGTTGATCTCACTATACACTAACACATACCAGGCACAATGAACAAGACTTACATCGGTTGTTGATCTCACTATACACTAACACATACCAGGCACAATGAACAAGACTTACATCGGTTGTTGATCTCACTATACACTAACACATACCAGGCACAATGAACAAGACTTACATCGGTTGTTGATCTCACTATACACTAACACATACCAGGCACAATGAACAAGACTTACATCGGTTGTTGATCTCACTATACACTAACACATACCAGGCACAATGAACAAGACTTACATCGGTTGTTGATCTCACTATACACTAACACATACCAGGCACAATGAACAAGACTTACATCGGTTGTTGATCTCACTATACACTAACACATACCAGGCACAATGAACAAGACTTACATCGGTTGTTGATCTCACTATACACTAACACATACCAGGCACAATGAACAAGACTTACATCGGTTGTTGATCTCACTATACACTAACACATACCAGGCACAATGAACAAGACTTACATCGGTTGTTGATCTCACTATACACTAACACATACCAGGCACAATGAACAAGACTTACATCGGTTGTTGATCTCACTATACACTAACACATACCAGGCACAATGAACAAGACTTACATCGGTTGTTGATCTCACTATACACTAACACATACCAGGCACAATGAACAAGACTTACATCGGTTGTTGATCTCACTATACACTAACACATACCAGGCACAATGAACAAGACTTACATCGGTTGTTGATCTCACTATACACTAACACATACCAGGCACAATGAACAAGACTTACATCGGTTGTTGATCTCACTATACACTAACACATACCAGGCACAATGAACAAGACTTACATCGGTTGTTGATCTCACTATACACTAACACATACCAGGCACAATGAACAAGACTTACATCGGTTGTTGATCTCACTATACACTAACACATACCAGGCACAATGAACAAGACTTACATCGGTTGTTGATCTCACTATACACTAACACATACCAGGCACAATGAACAAGACTTACATCGGTTGTTGATCTCACTATACACTAACACATACCAGGCACAATGAACAAGACTTACATCGGTTGTTGATCTCACTATACACTAACACATACCAGGCACAATGAACAAGACTTACATCGGTTGTTGATCTCACTATACACTAACACATACCAGGCACAATGAACAAGACTTACATCGGTTGTTGATCTCACTATACACTAACACATACCAGGCACAATGAACAAGACTTACATCGGTTGTTGATCTCACTATACACTAACACATACCAGGCACAATGAACAAGACTTACATCGGTTGTTGATCTCACTATACACTAACACATACCAGGCACAATGAACAAGACTTACATCGGTTGTTGATCTCACTATACACTAACACATACCAGGCACAATGAACAAGACTTACATCGGTTGTTGATCTCACTATACACTAACACATACCAGGCACAATGAACAAGACTTACATCGGTTGTTGATCTCACTATACACTAACACATACCAGGCACAATGAACAAGACTTACATCGGTTGTTGATCTCACTATACACTAACACATACCAGGCACAATGAACAAGACTTACATCGGTTGTTGATCTCACTATACACAAACATATACCAGGCACAATGAACAAGACTTACATCGGTTGTTGATCTCACTATACACTAACACATACCAGGCACAATGAACAAGACTTACATCGGTTGTTGTCCCTTCAGTAGCATTGTCCACACACCATTTGGTCCTCTGTAATCAGGTATTGATGCAGCCTAGAAAAATGGAACATTAGATTTGTTTGAATTTATGACTAGAATTCTCTTTCAAAATTATTGTCTGCTCATAGTGTTATAACTAGCATTAAACGTGGAACTACATACACATTAAACACAGGTCTACATACTTACATACACATTAAACACAGGTCTACATACTTACACACACATTAAACAGTCTACATACTTACACACACATTAAACACAGGTCTACATGATAACACACACATTAAACACAGGTCTGCATACTTACACACACATTAAACACAGGTCTACATACTTGCACACACATTAAGCACAGGTCTACATACAATGTACTTACACACACATTAAACACAGGTATACATACGTACACATACATTAAACACAGGTCTAAATACTTACACACACATTAAACACAGATCTACATACTTACACACACATTAAACAAAGGTCTACATACTTACCCACACATTAAACACAGGTCTACATATGTAAACACACATTAAACACAGGTCTACATGATTACACTCACATTAAACACAGGTCTACATACTTGCACACACATTAAGCACAGGTCTACATACAATGTACTTACACCCACATTAAACACAGGTCTACATACTTACACATACATTAAACACAGGTCTAAATACTTACACACACATTAAACACAGGTCTACATACAATGTACTCACACACACATTAAACACAGGTCTACATACTTACACACACATTAAACACAGGTCTACATATGTACACACACATTAAACACAGGTCTACATACCGACACACATTAAACACAGGTCTACATACTTACACACACATTAAACACATGTCTACATACTTACACACACATTAAACACAGGTCTACATACAATGTACCTACACACACATTAAACACAGGTCTACATACTTACATACAAATTACACACAGGTCTACATACTTACACACACATTAAACACATGTCTACATACTTACACACACATTAAACACAGGTCTACATACTTACACACACATTAAACACAGGTCTACATACNCATCGGTTGTTGATCTCACTATACACAAACATATACCAGGCACAATGAACAAGACTTACATCGGTTGTTGATCTCACTATACACTAACACATACCAGGCACAATGAACAAGACTTACATCGGTTGTTGATCTCACTATACACTAACACATACNTTCAACACATGTCTACATACTTACACACACATTAAACACAGGTCTACATACTTACACACACATTAAACACAGGTCTACATACTTACACACACATTAAACACATGTATATATACTTACACACACAATAAACACAGGTCTATATACTTACACACACAATAAACACAGGTCTACATACAATGTACTTACACACACATTAAACACAGGTCTACATACTTACACACACATTTCTACAAGGTCTACATACAATGTATTGACACACACATTAAACACAGGTCTATATACTTACACACACAATAAACACAGGTCTACATACAATGTACTTACACACACATTAAACACAGGTCTACATACTTACACACACATTAAACACAGGTCTACATACTTACACACACATTAAACACATGTCTACATACTTACACACACAATAAACACAGGTCTACATACTTACATACACATTAAACACAGGTCTACATACTTACACACACATTAAACACAGGTCTACATACTTACACACACATTAAACACAGGTCTACATACTTACACACACATTAAACACAGGTCTACATACTTACACACACATTAAACACAGGTCTACATGATAACACACACATTAAAAACAGGTCTACATGATTACACACACATTAAACACAGGTCTACATACTTACACAAACATTAAACACAGGTCTACATACTTACACACACAATAAACACAGGTCTACATACTTACACACACCTTAAACACAGGTCTACATACTTACACAAACATTAAACACAGGTCTACATACTTACCCACACATTAAACACAGGTCTACATATCTACACACACATTAAACACAGGTCTACACACTTACACACACATTAAACACAGGTCTCTCACACACACATTAAACACAGGTCTACATACCTACACACACATTAAACACAGGTCTACATGATTACACTCACATTAAACACAGGTCTACATACTTACCCACACATTAAACACAGGTCTACATACAATGTACTTACACACACATTAAACACATGTCTACATACTTACACACACAATAAACACAGGTCTACATACCTACATACACATTAAACACAGGTCTACATCCTTACCACACATTAAACACATGTCTACATACTTACATACACATTAAACACAGGTCTACATACTTACACACACATTAAACACAGGTCTACATACTTACACACATACACCAGCTTCTTTTCAATTCCCTTATCAGTATATCACTGATTGACATCTTGAGTTTGATTGACAGTTTTGTCGTCAGGATACCATTACCTACATTAGGGCTTTCATCAGAAAGTACTTATATATTTATATACTAATCAGCATCAGTTCAATTTGAAACATTACATAAAACAAGGACAGCAACCATTACTTACAGTACTTATGCCAGCGCCTGTGTAGATGACGATTTTCTCCGATTCCTTGATAGCATCTGCTAGCTGCTCACATTTCTTCTGTAAAACTTCTTCAGGGTCGTTAATCTTCAATAAAAATATTCCATACATAGGTTTTTTACTACATAATTTAATGAAAGATGTCAAATGATATGTAAGAAGTTGAACATGGACAATAAATATAAATTATATACTTGTCCTCATTCAGCACTAATCAGACAGATAAGTATCATTCCACAATGTATTTTATGTACAGGGTATTACGGAACACCACTAATCCCTCAGACCAGTTTTGAAGGTGAGGGATGATATATGCCTGGTTTGATACTAAGGTTTTTGTATTAATGTTCTATTTATTGAAACAGTGACCTTTATCAATAATCTTTGGACATGAAAATCAATTCTTAGTAACGGTAAGTGTTTCTTGTAAGGAAGCTGACCTCTGTATGAACTCTAATGTTTAAGTTTTATTAGCCCACCTGATCGGTCATTGTGCTGAAATCTATTTTCGATCCATAGTACCAGTGACCTTGATCTTTCACCTTCAGACCTAAAAAGTTATTCTAAGCAAGAGTGCATACTTTCCATAAGAAAGTTGTGTGTGTAGTGTTTAAGAAGATTTTTCTGACAAGAACTCAACATGTGCAAAATGGAGGTGGAACAGACAGTTGGCAAACACGATTACCAGGTCAATCAAATTAACCCCCTCATCTTGATTGGGGGATACTAAATACATGATCATATTATCCACGTAATGTACACTGTAGTTGGTCATAGATATTTACTATACACTTGTTTATAACACATTACTTGAATCTAATATTGCATGCATATGGCAGCACTAAAAGAAAAACACAATGTAAAGTCTAGACTGATCATTATCTTTCAAATATAATATCTATATATCCCGATGAGAACAACATCACAGTATAAAGATACTCGACTAATTACCTCCAATGTCCTTTGCTTCATTGCATCTCTCCTCAAAGCCTGTTTAGTTAGCCTTTTTGTGATTTCAGGTGAGTTAGCCAAAATCTGTAAATCCTCTGTGGTTTTTTCTGATTCAATTTTCTTCAAAATTTTTGAAATCTGAAAAATATGCCAACATGATTTTATTAATTACATGTACTAGTGTTTCATGGCATTCCACTTTCAACAAAGTTACCAAACCTTATCAAATAACACTTATCTAAAAGAGTTTTCTTCCATAAACTATTTTGAAAGTCTTTTGAGTGAACAAAATTTCTGGGGTAATAGTATAAAAAAAAAATCCAGAATTCTTTTTATGTTTATTCTTTTCGATTGGTGACAAATTTAAAGCTATCAAATGTGCATTTTTGTATGCCTTATCTACAAATCACTAGTCAAAATAAAAACAATTACATATATCATGACTAGGACTTAATCATAGAAAGGTTGACGAATGGGACCTTAGCAAAGGTATTCAGCACAAAATGTCTGTTCATGTTTCAGTCAAGCAACCTAAAATATACGATTAGCAGGGCTTTTGATTGATCCTATAGATGATATTTTGGCAAATAGAGTTCAACATTACTGGCTCGGAGTGTATGTTTTTAATTTCAGTACTTAACTTTTTACATAGTAAATGTTTCATGTTATATCAATCCTTATTAAAACAAAAGTGATTGTGAAATAATTCTTTAGCGTAAGGGTTAGAAAATTGAAAGTAATTTCCAGCTTATGGTCTTTGTATAATATTATGCTAGAGTTTCTTTTATTTTTAACCTGAGATCAAAAATAACCATGAAATATAGTGAACCTTGAAGATGTGTATTAATGTCATGACAAATACAACATTCGGTGAGTGTACGAATGTCATGACCAATACAACATCCGGTGATTGTACTAATGTCATGACCAATACAACATCCGGTGATTGTACTAATGTCATGACAAATACAACATCCAGTGATTGTACTAAGTTCATGACAAATACAACATCCGGTGATTGTACTAATGTCATGACAAATACAACATCTGGTGATTGTACTAAGTTCATGACAAATACAACATCCGGTGAGTGTACCAATGGCATGACAAATACAACATCCGGTGATTGTACTAATGTCATGACCAATACAACATCCGGTGAGTGTACTAATGTCATGACAAATACAACAGCCGGAGATTGTACTAATGTCATGACAAATACAACAGGCGGTGAGTGTACTAATGTCATGACAAATACAACACCCTGTGAGTGTACTAATGTCATGACAAATGCAACAGCCGGTGAGAGTACTAATGTCATGACAAATACAACATCAGGTGATTGTACTAATGTCATGACAAATACAACATCTGGTGATTGTACTAATGTCATGACCAATACAACATCCGGTGATTGTACTAATGTCATGTTAAAAATACAATATTCCGTGAGTGTACTAATGTCATGAAAAATACAACATCTGGTGAGTGTACTAATATCATGACAAATACAACAGCCGGTGAGTGTAATAATGTCATGACAAATACAACATCCTGTGAGTGTACTAATGTCATGACAAATACAACATCAGGGGATTGTACTAATGTCATGACAAATACAACAGCCGGTGAGTGTACTAATGTCATGACAAATACAACATCCTGTGAGTGTGCAAATGTCATGACAAAAACAACATCTGGTGATTGTACTAAGTTTATGACAAATACAACATCCGGTGAGTGTACTTATGTCATGAGAAATACAACAGCTGGTAAGTGTACTAATGTCATGACAAATACAACATCCCGTGAGTGTACTAATGTCATGAAAAATACAACATCTGGCGAGTGTACTAATGTCATGACAAATCCAACATCCGGTGAGTGTACTAATGCCATGACAAATACAACATCCCGTGAGTGTACTAATGTCATGACAAGTACAACATCCCGTGAGTGTACTAATGTCATGACAAATCCAACATCCGGTGAGTGTACTAATGCCATGACAAATACAACATCCCGTGAGGGTACCAATGTCATGACAAATACAACATCAGGTGATTGTACTAATGTCATGACCAATACAACATCCTGTGATTGTACTAATGTCATGATAAATACAACATTCCATGAGTGTACTAATGTCATGAAAAATCCAACATCTGGTGAGTGTACTAATGTCATGAAAAATACAACATCCGGTGATTGTACTAATGTCATGACCAATACAACATCCGGTGATTGTACTAATGTCATGATAAATACAACATTCCATGAGTGTACTAATGTCATGAAAAATACAACATCTGGTGAGTGTACTAATGTCATGACAAATACAACATCATGTGAGTGTACTAATGTCATGACAAATACAACAGCCGGTGAGTGTACGAATGTCATGATAAATACAACATTCCGTGAGTGTACTAATGTCATGACAAATACAACATCCGGTGAGTGTACTAATGTCATGAAAAATAAAACATCCGGTGAATGGACTAATGTCATGACAAATACAACATCCGGTGATTGTACTAATGTCATGATAAATACAACATTCCGTGAGTGTACTAATGTCATGACAAATACAACAGCTGGTGAGTGTACTAATGTCATGACAAATACAACAGCCGGTGAGTGTACGAATGTCATTATAAATACAACATTCCGTGAGTGTACTAAAGTCATGACAAATACAACATCCGGTGAGTGTACTAATGTCATGAAAAATAAAACATCCGGTGAATGGACTAATGTCATGACAAATACAACATCTGGTGATTGTACTAATGTCATGACAAATACAACAGCCGGTGAGTGTACTAATGTCATGACAAATACAACATCCCGTTAGTGTACTAATGTCATGACAAATACAACATCCCGTTAGTGTACGAATGTCATGACAAATACAACATCTGGTGATTGTACTAAGTTTATGACAAATACAACATCCGGTGATTGTACTAATGTCATGACAAATACAACATCCGGTGAGTGTACTAATGTCATGACAAATACAACATCCGGTGATTGTACTAATGTCATGACAAATACAACATCCCGTGAGTGTACTAATGTCATGACAAATACAACATCC
>NW_018405111.1:84484-95830 GCF_002113885.1 Mizuhopecten yessoensis
CCCCCCCTCCCAAACATTGAACCCCCTTGAGAATATGCGCACACAGTGAGTCAGATGTAGGATGAGCAGGGGTTGGGTTGGGTCAGTTTCAGGGCATCCAGCTTCTACATCACACTGCTTTCCCTCGAAAAATTAGATATTAAGAACCTGAAAGCTTGACAATGTATCTTTTCCAAAGAATGGAATGGACGGAAAATTTGCTATATTTGTAATGGTGTGGATATGAGTGTTCCATTTCATTGAGTTGTGAATAACAATCCCTAGGTATGTGTTATCTTCTTCTTCCTCGAGTATGTGGCCATCAAGTTGGTATCAAGGTGCTAGGTGACCCGGATTGTGAAGTTCGGAGGATGTAACATTTCGCCTTGAACGACATTGTTTAACAGCCCATTCTTCTGAGGATGTAAGGTCTTTTTTTGAAGTGTAGTTGGTCTAACAAACAATTGTCGACAAAAAGACATACTGAAGATGTTACACAAGCTGGCAAATTATTGATATGCACAGAAAAAGTATTGGTCCAACCAAGTACTGTTCCTTGAGGTACCCCGGCTCTACTTCCACTGATGTTGACTGGCTGCATTCTACAAGTACTTGCTAGGTCCTGGTAGTCAAGAGGGATGTCAGGGTTCACATCATAGTTACCTAATTTGTAGAGGAGTTTGGTATGGGGAACCTTATTAAAGGCTTTGCTGAAATCTAGGATTGTTTTAATTTGTCAACTTGTAGTTTCTTGTCGTATTTTATTATTTATAACACACAAAATGTATATTTATTTCTTTTGAGCAATTTGTTGACCATGCTTTAACAATGCTAATTGGGTTGATACAAAAAAGTAGGATGGTTTCAAACTGAAAGAAATTGTGCAATTTTTTTACTAATAGAAAAGCATGACATTCATTTTTGCATTAACCGAATTATCATGTATATATGATATAAAATTTATTTATTTTTACAACAATTATGAAACAAGTTATTTCAATTTATATTAATCACTCTTGTTGGCTCGGATGTTAGCGTGCGGGGGATGGTGGTCTTATTGTGGGAGGAAACCGGAGTACCCGGAGAAAACCCATGTGGTCGGGCAGGTGACCCCATACCTTTTCACGTCCGATCGGGAAATCGAAAGTGCGCTATCCACTGCACCACCCAAATTATCACAGGGCTACTAAAAATTCTATGTGGCTACTAAATTGACTCTACTAAGTTTTTAGAATTGGGGAAACTCTGTATCATTGTCCCAGAAAACGATCTGTCTACTCACGTGTGTATTGTGGCTGACACTGATTGCGTAAACATAATCAGGGCCGTCACAGATCAGCGCGCGCTGTATGGCTGCGAGTTAATTAATGCTTTTTTGTCTAAGTTATAAAGTCAATTATCAAGCTTCAGGTGGCAAAAGGTGTTATAATTCCTGTACAATAATGGACACTAGTGGGGTCAAGTTAATTGGATGACCCATTGACATTGAAAAAACAGTCTGATAAAGCGAGTCACACATAATATGATAGGTGGTCAGCTCGCACACATACATTTGGCAGCACCATATGCCAATCTGATCAACTTGTTTAAATAACGCATCCAACAAATTAATGGGTTCAGTATATTTAAATTTGTGTACATCTTAATTTACCTTTCCCAGTACTGTAGCAAGCAGAAATACGTCCGATATGCTCGGATGTCAAGTATAAGTATCGCCATGTCGAAGTGCCGATTTTCGGCCTTTTAGATCACTTCAAACGATATATCGTATCTGTGTACTTTCATGGTTAGACGTTTTAGAATTTCAAGTGATCGAGAAAAGTTATTTAGCATCGCAGTTATGTTTTTCGAACAGCAAACCGTCCAGAATGTCTTCAACGGTCACTTATATTAGGTGCCAATCGACGACATGTGATAGGAAAAGTTGTGCGACGTGATGTGCTCCCGTTTTATTTCAAAGGTTGGTCAATACCGTTAAAAATTTGTCCTTCTCCTTTCAAATGTGTTCTACTGCCATTTACATTTGAAATGTGAGATCTTTTAAAAAAAATTTTTTTTTTACATAAACCATGAAACACGGTGAATGTAAACCCAGGAAAAATAATAATCAATATTGCATCACTGAGGCTACTTTTGATTTGGAAGTCTTATTTTTAGATTGAAGGCACGGAATTAGACTATCTAAGCCCACAATTAAAGGCGAATAATATCTTAAAATTTAAACTTTTCAACCTAGATTTTTTCACAATTCCTGTGTCAAGAAAATGAGATAAAGTCTGACTTTTTACCCTTTTGAATTTTTTTCAGCATTTTAATTGAAGTAATATTTTCTTATAATTACAGCCATCTAATCTGAAAGTATTAAAAAAATATCACATTATGGATTAGATTATAAACATGATGTATAACAAAATTTTAATTTTAACAGAGTACTCCTTAATTTAACATCATTAGTATTGCACTTTATAAAATATGAAATATTGAATGAGTGTAATGGAGTGCCTACTCCTTGGCGGTTGGAGGCCGATAAAGCATGGCCAATGTTTAAAAACAATTGGCTACTGAAATTCAAACATGGCTACTTTTTTGGCTACTGATTTTTTAGGTCCTGGGTGAGCCCTGTATCATGTGATATTTTTACTTTTCGGACATGTTGTCTGGTTGACTTCAAAAGTTGAAGTCATGATTTATGTCTTTGAAATGGAGTTATATTTTAAGAATGAATTTGTTGAAAGGAATATTAATAGGAACCAGTTATACACAGAAATGCACATTATGTATACACCCAACTGGACAGTTTGTAGTAAATATGCATGCTTTACTTTGTTTTTATTCACGTGAGTCAGAAGCATACTTTAGTTTAATTAAATGTATTACTGTTATTCTTCGTTTTTGATAGAATTTCAAACAGTGGTTTATTGGGCCCCCTCCCTCCCCAAATACATTTTGTTTATCAAGATTATATGAATTTTGAAACAACGGAGATCGAACTATGATTATGTGGTGACAAACAAATGCAGTAATTGTACAGTAATGAGCAATACAATTATAAGCTTCGACCGATTACTAGGAAACCCACTCCATTGTGACATTGCCATAATTCCTGTAGGAACTCTATCTAAATCAGAGATTTATAACGATCAATCTCTGATTTAGATAGAGTTCCTACAGGAATTAACATTGTCACATTCTGAACCTAATGGTCTGATCAGACATGAGTGTGGTGTTTCAACACGTTTTTATACATGAAAGCTATCCACCTGTTTCACTCTTGCTCTGTTCTCTTTCTTGAGTAACGATTGTGAGAGCCAAGAACATTTTCGTGCATTTCTAGCTGACGGTTCTTCCTCCTCGTCACTCTTTTCGTCCACAGACTCTGTCGAATCTTGTTCCTCCTCATCCGCCATCTTAACTGACAACATATGTCGCTTATATCCTACCAAATAAAAATAACACAAATTTGCATCTTATTACGCTGTATTTCTTATATGAACTAAAATGGCACACTTAATAAATAATACGCTGTAGAAAATCAACAAATAAAATCACTTAAATCTATAAATCAATATGAAACTTTATATATTAAATTGTATTTATTTAAGCGGCATGCATTTTGTCAACCTTCAGGGGACAGGGCAGGTTATCCAACTGCTTCAGGACCTGTACATGTCAGATTGGAACACGAACTTGACCAAGCCATTGGCACTACAGGAACTCTGAAATGTAGAATTTCTGTAACTGAGTACCTACATCAAACACCACGATGAAGAAATTCAACACACTTATCTCTGCCAAGTTGCTTCGCGATTTCCTGTCAGGAAACGTGAAGAATATCAGAGTTCTAGACTCTTCATGGCACTTGCCAAGTTTACAAAGGGATGCTAACATTGAATATGCTGAAAAACACATTCCAAAAGCTTCCTTTTTCGATATTGACGAATGTTCCGACGAAACGTCCCAATTCAGCCATACACTGCCACGCCAGTCCCACTTTGAAGACTATGTCGGTAGCTTGGGGATCGGTAACAACACCCATGTCATTATTTATGATAATAGTGAAACTGGATTCTTCTCGGCCCCACGAGCATGGTGGACATTCAGAGTTTTTGGACACCAGTCAATTTCTCTTCTGAACGGAGGGTTTCCACAGTGGTGTCTGGCAGGTTATCCAACTGCTTCAGAGAAGCCATCTTTTACAAAACAAACCTATTCTGCTTCTATAAATAAATCAATGTTAAAGTCATTTGATGATATTGCTAGAAACATAGAGAACAGAGAATTCCAGCTTGTGGATGCAAGAGGTACTGGAAGGTTTTATGGCACAACTGCAGAACCAAGAAAAGGTAAAAAGCAGTCTTTGTAGAAATTTGTTTTGGTGGACAAAGGATTCAAACAGATCCGACCATATAGTTTATATGGATCCCGGCCCTGTCCCATAGACACTGCAGACAAAACAGTTTAGAATTCCAATTGGTATTTAGAGTAATCTCCCCTTAAATTAGTTTTGAATATAACTGTAGCGCAACTAGACCAGGATACTCGAGTTGAAAAGATAGCTATATATAGCTTGTTGGATAGAGTGACAGTAAGTGTAAAATGATTAGAGGTCTGGGGTTCAAATCCAGGTCTGGCTGGTGCTAAAACAAAATTTCTTCATAATATGAAAGGTACGTTTTCCTTTTCAGAAATTATTTCCGTATCAAAGTTTTAGTCATTACCTGTAGATTTCTTTGTCTGGCATATACTAAACAACATTTTCTAAGTAACTAAGAGGCCTAAAATGATGATAGCATGCTGGAATAAGGGTTATTAAAATTTCTTGAATGAATGAGCTTGGCCAACTTTCAAGGTCACAAGGGTCAAATATGTTACACTAAGAGGCCACAGATATTGAATCTAGCCAAGTAATCTGATTAAAACCATAAGAAATTATGATCTACGCTCTCTTCCGTAAACTATGCTCTATCTAGTTTTAAAACAGAAACAAAGTGTAGATCAAGATAAGGTTTTAATCGGATTGAATATCCAACAGGCCTAGGGTGATGTTATTCGGTCAGTAGCATTTGGCTGGTGGCTTTCAGGACCAAATCCAGACAAAGTTTGAGAATGATAATGACCTTGACCTACTTTGAAAGGTTTCAGGGGTCAAATGTGTCAAACACTTCAAACAACTTTTCTGAGGAACTGAAAGGTATAGAATCTTCATATTTGGCTGCTTGCTTCCTGTGATAGAGCCCGACAAAGTGTAAAAAAGAAAATGACCTTGACCTACTTATAAGGTAACAGGGGTCAAAAATGTCAAACAACATCTCAAGGAAGAACCAAAAAACATAGAATCATATAATAATATTTGGCTGGTAGTTTCAACAGATGGAGCTGACAAAGATTGCGAGTGAAATATTTGTAGTACAGGATAATATTTAATGAGAAAATTTTGCTATGACTGCTTAAATATTCAGGTGGGTGATACAGGCCCCCTGGGCCTCTTGTCTATTTTAATTATCATGCGTTAAATGAAATTATACACACTTATAAATGAGTTGAATGCATTTGTTTTTTGTCACAGGAATGCCACGGGGACATATTGTCGGGTCAGTTAGCATTCCCTACAGTAGCATTATTGACCCAGAGACAAAACAAGTGAAGAATCCTGCTGATCTGAAAAGAATGTTTACTGACGGCAAGATTGATTTAGAAAAACCTGTTACAGCTACATGTGGATCAGGTACATATCCTGTATATTTTGCATTCCTCTTACCAGTGGATAATTTTAGAACTTGAATTGAAACTGTTGTTTGTCATATGATCTGATAATAAACTGGTTTAATGTTTTTTTGGTTATAATCTATTAATACCAAAGTGCTAGTTTGAGTGTTTGGACATTATCACATAAGTGTTACTTTCCAAAAATGACATGTACAATCATCATCAGGTATTGATGTTACTAAACATGTAAGAATTTCATTTGTTTTCTGTCAAATTTTGAGTCACTACCGTTATGCGTTTTATTTACTGTTATATTTTGACACCAGTAAGTTAACTTTATACTGTTACAACACTCGACCATCGTGTCATTTGTTTTATGTCATATTTTTTGTACCAGTTTGTAATTAAAACACTTTAAACATGGCATTTTTAGGTCACCTGAGACATTTTTTTGACTTCTTCTCCAAAACCCCTTAACCAATTTCAATGAAATTTTGCAGAAACCTTCCATGGCCAAAGGTCAACAAAAAAAGTTGCCGGTTTGGTTCCCTGGCCCTGAGGGGCCAGGCCAAAAAGGGTTGAATTGACTAAAATTTCAAAAATCTTCTTCTCAAGACCCAGATATGGTAGAATCAAATACTCTTCATAGATGGAAGGGTCTTAAGGTGCTTTACCAAAATTGTGAATTTCTTGAGCCTGGGGAGGGGGTAAACTTTACCATAGTTTATATAGGGAAATCACATTTTGGACCAACATTTGTTGAATTGCCATTGGAGGTAATTCAATTGAGGTTAGCATTATCAGTATTGGATAGCAGTTTGATGGTATGCACATATGAGCCCTGACTGACCCCCCCGGGGCTATTGGGTGGTGCCAAAAAGGGTTGAATTGACACGAATTTCAAAAATCTTCTTCTCAAGACCCAGATATGGTAGAATCAAACACTCTTCATAGATGGAAGGGTCTTAAGGTGCTCTACCAAAATTGTGAACTTTATGACCCTGGGGTCTCACGTGTACCCCTGGGGAGAGGTAAACTTTGCTATAGTTTATATAGGGAAATCACATTTTGGACCAACATTTGTTTAATTTTTTATTGAAAGTAATTAAATTATCAGTATTGGATAGCAGTTTGATGGTATGCACATATGAGCCCTGACTGACACCCCCGGGGCTATTGGGTGGTGCCAAAAAGGGTTGAATTGACACGAATTTCAAAAATCTTCTTCTCAAGACCCAGATATGGTAGAATCAAACACTCTTCATAGATGGAAGGGTCTTAAGGTGCTCTACCAAAATTGTGAATTTNGTTCGTGTTAAAAACAAAATCAACTCTCTGTATAAATATATCAGGTGACCGTTAAGGCCCATGGGCCTCTTGTTTTTATGAATCAGGTGTATAACATTGTATGCAGCTTTGATATGTTCTTTTAAGTTAAAACAAAAGACAGATTTGAAATGTGAAATACTAAGGTTCCTACATATATCATTGATCATTAAAACCTAACCCATTTGATGTGTACAGGAGTGACTGCCTGCTGCCTCGCCTTAGCTGGACACCTGTGTGGTAGAGACATACCTGTGTATGATGGATCTTGGTCTGAATGGTCAGTTAGATCAGAACCGCACCAAAGAGTGTCGCCAACGGATGCTGAAGCTTAATCTACGTCACACACTGAGGTGTGATCACCATTGTCACACCACCAGAAATGTCACCAAAGGACGCTGAAGCTTAATCTATGTCACAGGCTGAGGTGTGATCACCATTGTCACACCACCAGACATGTCACCAAAGGACGCTGAAGCTTAATCTACGTCACACACTGAGGTGTGATCACCATTGTCCCCCCCCCAGACAATCTACGACACACGCTGAGCTGTGATCACCATTGTCACACCACCAGAAATGTCACCAAAGGACGCTGAAGCTTAATCTATGTCACAGGCTGAGGTGGGATCACCATTGTCACACCACCAGAAATGTCACCAAAGGACTCTGAAGCTTAATCTATGTCACAGGCTGAGGTGGGATCACCATTGTCACACCACCAGATAATCTACGTCACACACTGAGGTGTTATCTCCATTGTCACACCACCAGACAATTTACGACACACACTGAGGTGTGATCCCCATTGTCACCCCCCCAGACAATCTACGACACACGCTGAGGTGTGATCACCATTGTCACACCACCAGACAATCTACGACACATGCTGAGGTGTGATCACCATTGTCACACCACCAGACTATTTCTCCTACACGCACACAAAGACAGATTTCTGTTACTACATAGATAATATAGAAAATAAATAAAAAAAGGATTTAAAAAAAACACTTTGTAAACTTGAGTGGTTTGGAGGTTACGTTTGTTTCAAGATCTGATATACTATTTTAAACTTTTTTGAAGAGATCTGGAGCTTGATTTTTTAACATTTGTCATATGCGTGAGAATAACATCTCGTTTCCTGTTTTTTACAATAGTTTTCTTTGTGATATTAACTGACTAAATATGTTTGATTAATGGTATATTATTTATACACTTGATTACATTCATTGGTAATACACCAAATATTTAAGACTGTTGAGTGTTGTGGGACCATTAACATTATTTTGTTATATATGCCAAAGCCATAATTTAGCCATTTTATAATGAAATAAACAATATTCAGGGATATGTGCATGTTGTATATTTATCTTATTTATACGATAATTAGAATCAAAGATCTTGATTATATCATTAAAGTAAAGACATACTACAGATGTTCAGTGAGTAGAATTACTAGATTTGCATGTTTGAATTCATCACCAATAGCGAAAAAAGAGGTAAATCTTTAAAATCCTTCCATGTGTATAGGTGTTTTTACCAAATTCGATTCAGAGCATCATGGGAAAATTGGGACTAGCTTTTGTATAAATGGAGGGGTGAGGGTGGTCCCCCTTGGAGCAGAGAGGGTTTGAACCCAATAGGGCAAATAGAGGTAGCTCTATGAAGTACTTCTCCTTCAGTGCTGATGAAGGGATTTAGATTAATTTTTGTCATATGCATCACTGAGCAAAGGAGACTTAATATAGGATAGGGCCTAACTGGGGAAATTATGGTACTTCTTCAAAACCCTTCTTCTTTTATACTGATACAACCTTTTATACTGATACAAGGATTTAAATAAATTTAGTCTGGAGTATCATTTGGTAGGAGACTCAATAGTGTGTTAACAGAGGGTATGAAACCCCATCCACTCATTGTTGTTGAGTATGAACCCCATCCACTCATTGTTGTTGAGTATGAACCCCATCCATTCATTGTTGTTGAGTATGAAACCCCATCCACTCATTGTTGTTGAGTATGAACCCCATCCACTCATTGTTGTTCAGTATGAACCCCATCCACTCATTGTTGTTGAGTATGAGCCCCATCCACTCATTGTTGTTGAGGGTATGAAACCCATCCACTCATTGTTGTTGAGGGGATGAAACCCCATCCACTCATTGTTGTTTAGCAGAGGGGTGGGGCCCTATAAGAGAAATAAAGGTACATCTATAAAATCCATCTTTCATACAAATGAAGGGATTTTAACGAAATCATATCCAGAGTATTCTTTGGTCAAAGTGACTCAAGTTTTTATAAAAAAAAATGTTGTGGTACCTGTTTGATGGAGGAATGAAGCTCAATGGAGGACGTTAAGTAATAATGAGTATGAACCCCATCCACTCATTGTTGTTGAGTATGAACCCCCATCCACTCATTGTTGTTGAGTATGAACCCCATCCTCTCATTGTTGTTGAGGGTATGAAACCCATTCCACTCATTGTTGTTGAGTATGAACCCCATCCTCTCATTGTTGTTGAGGGTATGAAACCCCATCCACTCAGTGTTGTTGAGGGTATGAAACCCATCCACTCATTGTTTTTGAGGGTATGAAACCCCCTCCACTCATTGTTGTTGAGTATGAACCCCATCCCCTCATTGTTGTTGAGTATGACCCCCATCCACTCATTGTTGTTGAGTATGAACCCCCATCCACTCATTGTTGTTGAGTATGACCCCCATCCACTCATTGTTGTTGAGGGTATGAACCCCATCCACTCATTGTTGTTGAGTATGAAACCCATCCACTCATTGTTGTTGAGGGGATGAAACCCCATCCACTCATTGTTGTTTAGCAGAGGGGTGGGGCCCTATAAGAGAAATAAAGGTACATCTATAAAATCCATCTTTCATACAAATGAAGGGATTTTAACGAAATCATATCCAGAGTATTCTTTGGTCAAAGTGACTCAAGTTTTTATAAAAAAAATGTTGTGGTACCTCTTTGATGGAGGAATGAAGCTCAATGGAGGACGTTAAGTAATAATGAGTATGAACCCCATCCACTCATTGTTGTTGAGGATGAACCCCATCCACTCATTGTTGTTGAGGGTATAAAACCCATCCACTCATTGTTGTTGAGGGTATGAAACCCATCCACTCATTGTTTTTGAGGGTATGAAACCCCATCCACTCATTGTTGTTGGGGGTGTGAAACCCCATCCACTCATTGTTGTTGAGGGTATGAACCCCATCCACTCATTGTTTTTGAGGGTATGAAACCCCATCCACTCATTGTTGTTGGGGGTGTGAAACCCCATCCACTCATTGTTGTTGAGGGTATGAAGCCCATCCACTCATTGTTGTTGAGGGTATGAAACCCCATCCACTCATTGTTGTTTAGCAGAGGGGTGGGGCCCTATAAGTGAAATAAAGGTACATCTATAAAATCCATCTTTCATACAAATGAAGGGATTTTAACCAAATCATATCCAGAGTATTCTTTGGTCAAAGTGACTCAAGTTTTTATAAAAAAAATGTTGTGGTACCTGTTTGATGGAGGAATGAAGCTCAATGGAGGACGTTAAGTAATAATTTTGAAAATAGTTTGATCCCCACCCTATGTCCATATATACCCTTTGTCGACATCATTAGACAAAGACATTCATGCTACCAGAATTTGTCCAGTAGTCTGTTTCCAACATAGGAAACAGAAGTTAGGCCAAAACTTGGAACTGGTCGAGATCCCTACTCTTCCACCATGTAACCAAAAATACAATAGCTTGACTTGAAGACAAAACATCAATGCTATCAGGGGTTCGGCCCCAACCCCAACATTTACTAGCCTCACTTCTTGGAACTTATTCCCTGGGTATTATTTGATAATCGCTTGATGATATCCCACCCTAAAACTGCGCATACAATTGCTAGGCATAACGAGAAGAAGACACTTATGTTAACAGGACTGGTTCAGTGATCTTGGCCACCATTGATCACCATTCTTTAACCATATATGATTTCTAGAAAAGAAGAGACGTATCTATAGACTCAAGCAATTGGAATTGGTCCTGGGGTTTGTCCTCATCCCTTGTTACTTACTATCTGGGTCATAATGTGAAAACAGTTGAGATTCCTATCGTATAACCATATATACAATTGAAGAGATGAATAAACTCATGCTACCCTGATTATATAAGGGGTCCGGTCTCACCCCTGATTTCTCCCTGGATCATAACGTGGAGACAGTCAGACTTCACATTCTATAACCATGTATACCGTTGCTAGGCATAAAGATTTGTCCAGATACAGGCGCGGATTTAGGGGGGGGGGGGGGGGGGGGCCCCGCGCCCCCCC
>NW_018405111.1:95910-122177 GCF_002113885.1 Mizuhopecten yessoensis
TTTTTATTTTACCACCTCCGCAAAACCCCAAGTTGCAACTTGCAACGCTCGGCGGAAATATACTAGCATAAGTTGCATAATTATATTATTGACCGCTCGTTATAGATGATCTGAAAATTAATACTTTTTATTGTAACCTTCCTAACCGCCCGGGCGATATTAATCATATCATTATACAAGAACGATAAAGGGTTTTTTCGGCTGACAATATTATGTATAATCGACTAAACATATCCATTGAATTATTTTGGTATTATCTATACAAGTTAAAGTAAACGCTTTTTATCTGATGGAAGCTGTAAACCTAACAATGCATTATAGAACTGATACAGTGTTTCGTGGATATATTTCACAGGCAATGCAACGCGGACATCAAATGGTGCCGCACCCTTGTTTTTTAAACAAATACATTGTCCGTCGACACTCACAGTGATCAATAGTAAAACTAAATTGAAATATACTTTTACAAATTCGAAATTAATTACATCCGGTATCAGGGCTTTCTAACTGTTTAGTTCAGCTATGGCTGTAGAAGCAAGTGGAGTGGATATTCTATCCACAAATCTAATTACTGCCGACGTGCTTGATATTGACAAAACCCTATGGAAAACCCTGAAAGCTACAGGGAATGACGATTCTCTTTACAACAGCGTTTCCGTTTTAATGAAAGGTTAGTAGTTGTATTCCTTTTATGCTGAGGTATTCTTTAAACAGGCGCAGACCATTTATTTTATTTGGTTTTAATCTTTAAGTTAACTTCATGCACAATAACTTTTTTTTCTAAAGTTTTAATAGCCCTCCTCACTTTTCTGGTCCCCACTTTTTAATCTGATCAAGAAATATTTTTCAAATTGCATTGACATTTTTGTGTATACACATAATATGTAGCTAGGCAACATAATTAAATATAAAAACAATCCTCAGAACACGGGAAATCGTTTCTGAGACGTTCTAGAAAACACAATTTTTGAGGGGGAGATCCCCCAAAACCCCCTAATGGGAGGGGGAAGACCCCTCCCATACCCTCCCCCTCCTCGCGCTACGCGCACGGGGTGCTGCCTTCGGCAGCACACCGTCGACTATGGAAAAAAAATTCTCGGCCCCCCCTATTAGGAAATCCTGGATCCGCCCCTGAGATATGCAGCACTATCCCTAGCGATATATTACCAACTTGGAACGTGACATCGAATGACGATTACACTCCTGCTACTAGGATTGGCCATGGGGTCTGGCCTTCTATTTTGCCCATCGGATACTTACTACTTTGGTCGTGATATGAAAACAGTTGATATAACCAGCCTATAACCATGTATACAATTGAATACGCTCTTACAATTAATATTGGCCTCGTACCTGGGGACTTACTACCTGGGTCATAACATTGAAACCGTCGAAGACAGCCATCCCATAACCACATATAAAATTTGCAGTGCAAAAAGAAACACTTCACTCATGGCCAGTGTCTTGCCCGCTTCTGGGGATTTAGTCTTTTGTACAGCTTATATTTCTTGTAATCTTTTGATAACGTGTACAGTATCAAACAAGTTTTAAATAAGAACAGAATTCCATGTAAGCTATTAAAACCTGTGGGCCTTTTGCTTGAGAACATTTAGTTAGACTACTTTTACATTAAACGAAATACTGTGTGTTATGTCGTTCAATCATATATAGTCCAAATTAAAAAAACATTTTTGGACAAAGGTCAAATGGATAAAAACGACCACTAGATTCACTGTACTCACTCGCATCGGTTTAAACAGAGACGTACATGTATATCCGTCTCTGGTATAATTAGCATGTCACGTCACCACATCTTATTCTGGTCGGCGAGTTACTCGCGTGCAGCTGTCTGGTAGTATAACGAGCGGTCCCGTGAAGTGTGTTGTGGTTGACGATAGTATTGGTGATCAAAGCATTATTATTGTAGGCATAAGTCTCAAATTGCGAGACATTTGCCGAGGCAACCGACCGAGCGTAGCGAGGCAGTCTGCTAGGGGTGTCCGGGACATGCTCCCCTCCCCCCGCCCCCCGGATTTTTTGTTTATTCCTAAGTGTGAAATGGTGCATTCTGGTGCCTTTTGGCCACTGAAAAGCTGCCTTCACATCTCATTAAATTTGTCTGTTTTATATGAATTTTGCATAAAAATTGACGGTACCAAAATTACTTGAAGCATTCCGGAAGTTTATACAAAGATGCTACAGTAATAAAAAAAAATGTATGTATGTAATTAATGCTTACTTTGTATAGCTTAGTATGCTTCAAGTTCTTCGTGGCTTCACATCAATTGTACATAGAACCATCAAATAAAAACCAAACTAGTAATTGACATTCAGAATGTTTTAATATATCAAGGATGAATTCTAAAATGAAGAAAATGTACATATCATTCTTTCACTCCCACACACCCACCAACACCCACATGTCATACACACATCAACATTCATTCATGTTTCCTCAAATATTTTCACATATGCACACTCTTAACACCAAATAAAACAATATTATAAATACTCTATCATAAGACCTCAATAAATACTCTCACCAGATCTCATTTAATTACTTTCAGTCTGTCTCACAACATCTCAATGTATACATATATACACTCACACATGACATCAATCAATATTTTAACAATACCTCAATGAATACTCTACACAAAACAATGAATATTTTAACAAGACCTCAAGAAATACTCTACACAAGACAACAATAAATATATATTTTAACAAGACCTCAATAAATACTTTTTCGCAAGTCCTCAGTAATGATTACATATAAGCTATGACATGACATCAATAAAGATACATTTCAATTACATATCTCTGATAGTTAAAGTTAAGTATCAACTGAAAAAAGTTTTTCATTTTCCACACAAACAAATCTCAATTCATGTCCATTTTTCACGAATGTTCATCAATGAATGTGGTAATTATAGACCCAGGGCAGTTGACGGAGCCCAGCGTACAAGCTGAGTCTGGCTGACATGAGGAGGTGTCTGATGTGTCAATGTCTGGTGTTTCTGACGTACGAGACATTCGAATTTCTTCGGGATGACACAAGGATTCGTATGATCTGAACGAACAATATTTGTATATCAACAATTAAGAAAACAATGCTATTAGCCTCTTTATTATAATATTTCAATCAATCGATAACCTGCCTGCTGGTACACAACAGTAATACATATATTACTGTAAGAACCAGTGAAATATAGTATAAAGAAATAGCTACTTGATAAAAGTGTTATTTTTCATTTAATAGAGAAAGATAATATTTTTTAAACCAAATAAAAATACGGGATACTAAAGCCAGTGAATATACTAAAGGAAAAATTAAAACAACAAGAGGCCCAATGGGCCTGAATCGCTCACCTGGTATTAATCTCACAATTATAATCTTAAAAGTGGACTAAAATACAACTACAGGCAGAATATCAGTGTTTGATTCATAAGAACCTATTAAAAGATTTAAACATATGACGCCTGTGACCTTGAATAACAAACAAGGACATTAGGGTGAACAAAGTTTATAGTCTTCCAACCCAGCATGCTTCTAGCAAAATATAATTACACTGGACATTTTGGTTATACAGAACAAATCATTCAAAGGTTTTAAACATATTAGACCCCTGTGACCTTGAATATATATCAAGGTCATTCATTTGAACAAACTTGGTAGCCCTTCATCTGAGCAAGTTACTGGCCAAATGTAAGCACCCTAGGCCTTTGGGTTATTCATAAGAAGTTGTTTAACTGTTTTAAAGATATTTGACCCCTGTGACCTTAAATATAAGTCAAGGTCATTTATTAGAACAAAATTGGTCGCCCTTCATCCCAGCATGTAACTGGCCAAATATCATCACCCTCCCTTGGCCTCCTGGTTATTCAGGAGAGATTGTTTAAAAGTTTTAACATATTTAACCCTAGTGACCTTGAATATGATTCAAGGTCATTCATTTGATTAAACTTGGTAATCCTTCATCCCAGCATGTAACTGGCCTAATATCATCACCCTAGGCATCTTGGTCATTAAGAAGAAGTTGTTTAAAGGTTTAAAACATTTGACCCCTGTGACCTTTAACATAAGTCAAGGTCATTCATTTGATTAAACTTGGTAGTCCTTCATCCCAGCATGTCACTGGCTTAATATCATCACCCTAGGCATCTTGGTCATTCAGAAGAAGTGGTTTAAATGTTTTTAACATATTTGACCCCAGTGATCTTGAATATGATTCAAGGTAATTTATTTGAACAAACTTAGTAGCCCTTCATCCCAGCATGTTTCTGGCCAAATATCATCACCTTACCTCTCTTGGTTTTTCAGAAGAAGTTGTTTAAAGATTTAACCATATTTGACCCCTGTGACCTTGAATATAAGTCAAGGTCATTTATTTGAACAAACTTGGTAACCCTTCATCCCAGCATGCTTCTGGCCAAATATCATCACCCTGGGCCTTTTGGTTACTGAGAAGAAGTTGTTTAAAGTAAAAGTTGACGACGGACGGACGACGGACGCCGCACCATGACATAAGCTCACTTGGCCCTTTGGGCCAGGTGAGCTAAAAAAAACACCAGAATAAATGAATTTCCATGTATGCTGTATATAACATACACATTTGATACTTTAAGTTCAGCGCCTACTATATTCAGTCCAGATCAATAACGAGTATGTCAATACGCCACCTTTGTGCCGTTGTGACCAGTTAAATCTATAAATATGCATATTTTTTGGCAATAACCTTAAAAGAAATGATTTTTGTGACGATTTCGGGTAGGCAAATATTCTTTGTAAAACCAGGGACAGTATATATACGTCCCTGGGTAAATGGAAAATATTTATGAATCCGAAGACAGAAGTAAAACATATTGATTAACGAATTCTCGGGCGCGCAAAAACCTCCAAGGACACTCATTCTTCCCAAATAGGACCACATGTTATATTACTATCGATAAACATTATTGGGGAGGAAAATAAGACCACATGGTATATTACCATCATTAAGCATTATTGGGGAGGAAAATAAGATCACATGTTATATTACTATTACTAAACATTATTGGGGAGGAAAATAAGACCTCATGTTATATTACTATCACTAAATATTATTGGGGAGGAAAATAAGACCTCATGTTATATTACTATCACTAAATATTATTGGGGAGGAAAATAAGACCACATGTTATATTACTATCACTAAACATTATTAGGGAGGAAAATGGGACCACATGTATTATTACTATCATTAAACATTATTGGGGAGGAAAATAAGACCACATGGTATATTACCATCATTAAACATTATTGGGGAGGAAAATAAGATCACATGTTATATTACTATCACTAAACATTATTGGGGAGGAAAATAAGATCACATGTTGTATTACTATCACTAAACATTATTGGGGAGGAAAATAAGACCACATTTTATAATACTATCACTAAACATTATTGGGGAGGAAAATAAAACCACATGGTATATTACCATCATTAAACATTATTGGGGAGGAAAATAAGATCACATGTTGTATTACTATCACTAAACATTATTGGGGAGGAAAATAAGACAACATGTTATATTACTATCAATAAACATTATTGGGGAGGAAAATAAGACCACGTGTTATATTACTATCACTAAACATTATTGGAGAGGAAAATAAGACCACATGTTATATTACTATCACTAAACACTATTGGGGAGGAAAATATGATTTACTGCTAGACGGCAAGTTACTCGATGTTCTATGTTATTTATTCCGCAAGCTTTCCGGCTCATAGGCTTAAAATACAACATAGATATGTACATACAAATAAACGGAGAGTGATCCAAATAGGAGTGTTGACATGCTTCTTACTACCACATGTTATATTACTATCACTAAACATTTTTGGGGAGGAAAATAAGACCACATGTTATATTACGATCACTAAACACTATTGGGGAGGAAAATAAGACCACATGGTAGATTACTATAACTAAACATTATTGGGGAGGAAAATAAGACCACATGGAATATTACTATCACTAAACATTATTGGGGAGGAAAATAAAACCACATGGTATATTACTATCACTAAACATTATTGGGGAGAAAAATAAGACCACATGTTATATTACTATCACTACATGGTATATTACCATCATTAAACATTATTGGGGAGGAAAATAAGACAACATGTTATATTACTATCAATAAACATTATTGGGGAGGAAAATAAAACCACATGGTATATTACTATCACTAAACATTATTGGGGAGGAAAATAAGAATTATTGCTAGACGGCAAGTTACTCGATGTTCTATGTTATTTATTCCGCAAGCTTTCCGGCTCATAGGTTTAAAATACAACATAGATATGTACATACAAATAAACGGAGAGTGATCCAAATAGGAGTGTTGACATGCTTCTTACTACCACATGTTATATTACTATCACTAAACATTTTTGGGGAGGAAAATAAGACCACATGTTATATTTCTATCACTAAACATTATTGGTGAGGAAAATAAGACCACATGTTATATTACTATCACTACATGGTATATTACCATCATTAAACATTATTGGGGAGGAAAATAAGACCACATGTTATAATACTATCACTAAACATTATTGGGGAGGAAAATAAGAATTATTGCTAGACGGCAAGTTACTCGATGTTCTATGTGATTTATTCCGCAAGCTTTCCGGCTCATAGGTTTAAAATACAACATAGATATGTACATACAAATAAACGGAGAGTGATCCAAATAGGAGTGTTGACATGCTTCTTACTACCACATGTTATATTACTATCACTAAACATTATTGGGGAGGAAAATAAGATTTATTGCTAGACGGCAAGTTACTCGATGTTCTATGTTATTTATTCCGCAAGCTTTCCGGCTCATAGGTTTAAAATACAACATAGATATGTACATACAAATAAACGGAGAGTGATCCAAATAGGAGTGTTGACATGCTTCTTACTTCGATACTCTGCTTACCACCTCTGCCTATACTTGTAGGAAACAGTAGTGTAATTAAACCTTTATTTTCTCTTTTCTTGTCCTGAATGCCAATAAAATGGTCACAATGTTCGAGGGTTTTATTCTGGTGCTGAATGTGACGCTAATGTGGTTGCCAAGTCAGCATTTAACGATACTGAGACAATCGGGGTTAAAAAAATGGCGGACCAGGTGGAACAACTTACAGGTGCTACGTAACAGATTGTGTAAATGTGTGGTGTTTCGGACACGGGAATCTGTGGACAGTTACACGGTGAGCTACAGAAGTGAGTCATTGAGATACTTTGATTGCCATTTTTTAATCTTTTAGATTATATGGGTCGTAAATCAAAAAAACGTTAAGTACATAATGAAAATCATTCATCTGTGACCACTGAGAGGACAGGTAACATGCACGCGCGAGACGGACACTCACCGGGACAGGTACCCGTCCCATTGCTACCGACCAGTAACATGATAATGGGTGCCCATAACGAACTTTACGGCTCTCCATCTCCATTCTTTCCGCCCACAGTGTCTCCGGTACAAGGCTGGAGGGGGTCGAGTTCAACAATGCTTCCATGGAAGATAAGAGTTCGTAATGTGGAACATAAGCGGACATGGCGCGAGACCAATGTAACGATCTTCGGGAGAGAATGTTAGAGATCCAAACTAGATCCATGAAGGATAATTTGATTTTCGGGGGTGTCGAAGACAGAGAGTATGTGGAGGACTCTGAGGAGGTAGTCATGGACTTTATCAAAACGGAACTAGACATAAATGAGGATGTTAATGTTCATGTGGTACATCGGCTGCGGAAGAGATTTGACGGCAGGCCGAGGTCAATTGTGGCCAAATTCGTGAACAGAAAAGACACAGCGTGTCCTCAATGCTGCACGTGCAAAATTATCCTTGAAAAGGCAGTTCAGCATAAATGAACAATATCCACCAGAAATTAATGAACGTCGTCGGATCTTATATCCAATTTTTAAAGAAGCCAAACGGAATAACAACCACGCTAAACTTAAATTGGATAAACTATATATTGACGGCCGTCTCTACCATACTCCACCACAGCAACCATATCTACCGCAGGCAAACGAAATGCGTTGCGCTCCCCCTGGTGGACACTTTCCTCCCTCTACATCTGATCGCGGGAGTTGTCACAGTAACAACATGCATCAGCACAAAGTGTGCCACCAGGTGGCCAGAACCCTCATGCCAACTATGCGACCTCTGGCGGACGGGATGCATCACCAACCCGGCGCCATCCAATCTCGAGAGCTGTAGGTCCCCACTGGAACCGGAACTAGGACAACGCCACAGGAGGTCACCCCTTGTGTGGTGTTCAAAACACGTCTGACATCAATATTTATTTTTTGAATGGTTTGTGGCTTAAGATCAAGGCTAATTTTGCCCGAACTTCAAAGTCTTATAAAACCATGTGAAATGATTGTTTTTTCTGAAAGCAAAACTGCTGATTTAGATGTTATAGATGTTCCTAATGACTATTCTTATTATGTCAAAAACAGAAAAAAGGTTTCTTCGGAAATCTGGCGGAATTGTAATTGTGTATAAAAAGGAACTTGAGTCAATGTTAACATTTCATCCTACTGAATCTGAATATATACAATGGAAAACTGTATCTAAAATTGATTGTAATCTATTGATGGGTGTATTTATATACCTCCAGAGAATTCTAAATATTCATCACCTGAGGCTTTTACTGAAATAGAAAGTGAAATGTTAAATTTATCTAAAAATAACTGAAGTTGCCCTTATGGGTGATTTTAAACCTAGAAGAACGCAGAAATACCCTGACTATATTGAACCAGAAATACCCTGACTATATTGAACCAGAAATACCCTGGCTATATTGAACCAGAAATACCATGACTATATTGAACCAGAAATACTCTGACTATATTGAACCAGAAATACCCTGGTTATATTGAACCAGAAATACCCTGACTATATTGAACCAGAAATACCCTGACTATATTGAACCAAAATTACCCTGACTATATTGAACCAGAAATACCCTGACTATATTGAACCACAAATACCCTGACTATATTGAACCGGACGATTCTCTAGCTGATGTGCTTAATATTAATTCAAGCGATGATTTATACAAATTTATGTATGACTATGAAAAATTGAAATTGATTAATGTTCCACTGATGAGATAGAAACTATTTACGACAATAATCAATAATTATGGTAATACATTACTAGATATGTGCAAGCAGAACAACTTATATATTGCAAATGGTCGAAGTGGAGCTGATAAGTTTGTTGGGAAAAAACATGTAATGACGCAACAGTAATAGATTATGTTATCTTATTGTCATATCTCTTTAATGTTGTCACTGAATTTGAAGTAGTCAACTTCAATCCATTATTTTCTGATGTGTACTGTAGAATAGAGTTCGTTCTTCACTGTTCAAATAATTACAAATCTAAATCTAGTAATGAGTACATTTAAAATACTAGCCAATTTTTTTTGCCTATATATACAAATTTGTTTAATATAATATTAAATACCGGTAAAGTTCCGGAAACCTGGACAGTAAGCATAATTAAACCTATTTATAAAAAACAAGGGAGACGCGAGAGATCCAGACAATTACAGGGCTATTACTCGTGTTTCGTGTCTTGAGAAACTATTTACGACAATAATCAACGAAAGACTAAATAAATAAGCTGATGAAACCAACCTTATATCTCACCGTAGCACGCACAAGCCGGGTTTAGAAAAGGTTATGCAACAACCGAAATTATCTTTGTATTACATTCTTTAATTTCTCTATATTTTTCTCAAGGAAAAATATATACTGTTCATTTATTGATTTTAAAAAAAAGCATTCGATACTGTTTGGCGAGTCGGGTTGTGGAAAATAATAATCGTAAACAATGTATGCGGAAATGTATTCAGAGTCATATATAATCTATACTTAAATACCAAATCATGTATTAAGAATGGGAATGAAATGTCTGACTTTTTCATTTGCAATGTCGGGGTAAAACAAGGGGAAAACTTATCCCCATTCTTATTTTCCCTGTATCTAAATGACATAGAAAGCTTCCTTATAGAACACAACATTTCCTCATTACAAGAAATCGAAACAGCGTGTCGGTCACATATTGGAGTGTATTTAAAATTGTTTATAATACTGTATGCTGACGACACTGTATTAATGTCTGAAACCAATATTGGTCTACAAAATGCTCTTAACTGTTTCAAAAATTACTGGGAAATATGGAAACTCAATGTTAACATTAAGAAAACTAAAGTTGTAATCTTTGAGAAAAGAAGAAGTAAAAGAGCATCTAACTTTAGTTATAACAATGAAAGTTTGAATGTAGAGGACTCTTACTCTTACTTAGGGATACTATTCAGGTATAATGGTAAATTTATCAAAGCTAGATAAAAAGTATCTGAACAAACAAACAAGGCTTTATATGCACTATATATACAGGAAAATTAGAAAACTTCAACTTTTTGATTCACTTGTATCGCCCATTATGATATAGTAAGATATGGGGATTCGAAAAAGCTGGTATTGTTGAACAGACCTGAATTCTAAGGAAAAGTACTCCAAACTATATGATATATGGAGAGCTTGGTCTTTACCCATTGGAAATAGATATAAAAACAAGAATGATGACTTTTTGGCATAAGCTAATTTCAGGTGGTAACAAATTATCAAGTACTATATATTTTTTGATGCTTCAACTTCAACAGAATGGTCATTTAGAATTTAAATGGTTGAATTTTATTAAGGCTATTCTCAATAATACTGGTTTTAGCAATACATGGACTAACCAAAAAAACCATATACAGTCAATAGAGATACCTTAACATGCATTATCAAGAAAAGATTAATCGATCAATTTATCCAGGAATGGTTTCATGACATAGATAGTTCTTCTCGTGGTAAAACCTATTCAATTTTCAAAAACCATATTTGCTGAAGCTCTTCCCACAAGAACGGACAATTTTATGTAAATTTAGAATGTCCAATTTAAGGCTGCCAATAGAAATAGGTCGATGGACAGGCGTCCCAAGACAGGAAAGAATGTTTCCTTTATGTACAACAGATGTAGGTGACGAATTTCATTATTTGTACCAATGTCAGAATGACGCTGTAACTGAAACACGTCATAAATACATTCCCAATTATTATTATATCACTCCAACTATTGTCAAAATGAAAGGTATGTTTTCTATTTGTAATTCTTCCTTGCTCATCTATCTTATCTAAACTAGAAAAAATGCTAAATACATTATAATAATTCATTATGTATGCTATGATTTGCTATGCTATGCAAAGTATGTTTGTATGTGTGTAGGTAGGCTATTATATGCATGTGTGTTTGCTAATATATGTATGTAGGTATGTGTGCTATTATATGTATGTATATATGCTATTATATGTGTGCTATTATATGTATGATATTATATATATATGTATGCTATTATATGTATGCATTTATGCTGTTACATGTATGCAGGTATGTATGCTGTTATATATTTGCATGTGTGCTGTTGTATGTATGTATGTATGTATGTATGTATGCTATTATATGTACATGTATATTGTATGGTATTATATGTATCTGTGATGTTATATGTATGCATGATATTACAGTATATGTATGTATGGTACTATATGAATGCGTGCTATGATTGGTTTAGAATACACCAATCTTTCCAGTTGGTCTGCCAATATAAATGTATCCTGTCACACACGAAATGTGTGCATGGAGTGAATAAAAAAGTCTTGAAATCTTGAAATTTGAGAAGTTTAAAATTAAAGTATCGAACAACCGTGGCACATGTTTCATGATTGTGCAGGGTGTTAACGTTGTCTTTCTGTGTAATTTACTTGTAATCTCTTGACCGCGACAACAAGCGACATTGGCGTTGTTCATGTGATGATGAACACAAAGTTGACGGACACTTATATGTTTCTGTTAATGGTCGACCTATTTTAATTAACAAATAAAGCTAACTCATTGTACTATAAATACTATAAAATCAAGCGAGTATAATATCACTATCACTATTTGTAAGAATTTAATTGGTCAGTTGTATCAGTACAAAAGGTGTTCATTGTTTAATTGCATCAAAGTGTGAACGTCCACTCTACATGTATGTGGACTTATGTCTAAATCGTTACTACCAGAATTTGACAATGTAGTTAAATCGCATGATATCCTTGTATTTGTGGAAAGTAAAACTGATAATTTAGATATTATTAAATTACCAGATGAGTACACATACTTTGCAAAAAATCGAACAAAATTTAAAAAAAAATCAGGAGGTATTGTCGTTGTTTTTAAAAAGAGTTTAGAACATATGTTACAATTTATCACTACCGAGTCTGAATTTGTACAATGGATAAGAATATCCCAGAAACTACTAAAAAATATAGATTATGATATTGTATTAGGGTGTACGTATATCCCTCCCGAAAGTTCCAAGTACTCTTCTCCCGATGCATTCTCCGATGTGGAGTCTGAAATGATTAGCTTGTGTAGCAATGACACCAGAGTAGCCTTAATAGGAGACTTTAACGCTAAAACTGAGAAGAAGCAAGACTATATTGTTCCGGATAGTTCAATTCTCAATGCTTTGAATATAGATGAAAGTGATGATCTCTATAAAATCATGTATGATTTTGAAAAACTAGAATTATATAACATTCCACTACAACGTTATAGTGAATGCAAGGCTAAAACTAACAATTTTGGCAATAAACTACTAGACTTTTGTAAGAATAATAATATATATATAGCAAATGGTAGAATTGGTTGTGATCAGTTTAATGGGAAAAATACCTGTAATGGCTCGTCTCTTATTGATTATTTGTTACTAACTGCCGACTTATTCAAAGTAGTAACATATTTTGAGGTTGTTGATTTTAATCCTCTATTATCCGATGTTCATAGTTGTATTGAATTTAAGTTCGAAGGGGCGTCTGAACTCATAAATACTCTACACGAAAATCCTTATGCAACCGACAAAAACGGTGGTTACGTGAAATGGAAGGATCAATTAAGTAACTCGTTTACTAATCTTATTGCAGATGATCATGATAATAAACTTGCTACGCTGAACGAGTATGTTAAAAATTTGAAAGCTAAGGAAACCGACCAAATAACTAATGCAGAAATTAATGATGTAACTAAAAATATCACAGATATATTTACTACGTCCGCCAACCAGTCATTCGGTCGCAAATCTGTTTACCGCGGAAATATTCATGAAAATAACAAACCATGGTTTACATCAAATTGTAAAAAGCTTCGAAAAGAATTTCACAAAGCCAAACAGAACTATCGTAAATTAAAAAATGATGTTAACAAGCACGCCTTGAAAAGGAAAAGTCGTAATTACAGGAAAGAGGTAAATAAAGCATACAAAACCTATGCATTCAACATGGAAAAGAAAATAAGAGATTCAGTAAAGGAGAGTCCAAAATTCCTATGGAATATTCTAAATAGGTTTTCGGGTAAACCCAAATCGTCAAAAGCTAATATACCAATAAACGAACTATATAACTATTTTAAAAATTTAAATTCAGCTAGCTATGAGGAAGATAATAATGAAGGACTTCTACAAGATATCGATCACGATGAAGTCTCTGAAGATCTCAATGCTGAAATTACCGAAACGGAAATTATTCGATCGATAGAAAGCCTAAAAAATAATAAAGCGAGCGGAATCGATGAAATACGGAATGAATATATAAAAAATACTCTCAATCAGTTTTTGCCTTTATATATAGATTTTTTCAACATCATTCTCAACACTGGGTTAATACCCCAAGAATGGACAGTTGGTATTATTAAACCTATATACAAAAATAAAGGTAACCAGGGCGATCCGGATAATTATAGGGCGATAACTCTGGTGTCATGCTTGGGAAAAGTATTTACCTCTATAATTAATGGTAGACTAACAAAATTATCTGATAAGATAAACCTGATATCCTCCGCCCAAGCGGGATTTCGAAAGGGATATTCCACTAATGAAAACATTTTTATATTGCATTCCCTAATTTCTTTATATTTTTCAAAGGGTAAGAAGTTATATTGTTCATTCGTTGATTTTAAAAAGGCCTTTGATACGGTGTGGCGAGCAGGCTTGTGGAAAAAATTACAAAATAGTAACATTACGGGCAAAATATTTAAAGTCCTTTATAATTTATATCAAAATACCAAATCATGCGTAATAAATGGTAATGATACATCCGACTTTTTCATGTGCAATGTCGGGGTAAAACAAGGAGAAAACTTATCGCCATTTTTGTTTTCCCTCTTTCTTAACGATTTAGAGGATTTCCTCAATCAACGTAATGTTTCTTGTTTGAATGAAGTGTATGCTCTTAGTGATCAAAATTTAGGTTTGTACTTAAAATTGTTTATTATATTATATGCTGATGATACAGTGCTTTTATCAGAAACACCAGATGGCCTACAGAACGCATTGAATGAATTCCAAAATTATTGTAATATATGGAAATTAACAGTTAATACACAAAAAACTAAAGTTTTGATTTTTGAAAAAAGAAAAAGTAAAAGAGACCATCACTTTACGTTAAATAATGAGATTTTAGAAATACAAGATTCGTACACATATCTTGGAATAATATTAAACTACAATGGTGTTTTTACAAAAGCCAAAAGTAAACTAACAGAGCAAGCAAAAAAAGCTTTATATGCATTGTATATTAAGATTAGAAATATTTCCATTCCTGTAGATCTTCAACTGAAATTATTTGATGCACTTGTGTCACCAATTTTATTATATGGATGTGAAATCTGGGGCTATGAAAATACAAAAAGTATCGAAAAAATACACTTACAGTTTTGTAAGGAAATTCTTAACATTCGGAAGAGCACCCCAAATTATATGGTATATGGTGAGTTAGGAAGGTATCCCCTAGAAATTGAAATCAGTGTTAGAATGGTTATGTTCTGGCATAAGCTTATAACGGGTGGATCGAAATTATCTAGTGTAATGTATAAGTTAATGTACAATTTGCACCAGAATTCTTTATTAAGTTTTAAATGGTTAACGTATATACGAGATATCTTAAACAATACTGGATTTAATAATTTATGGACTTTCCAAATATCATGTACAATTAATAGACAATGCTTGAAAAATATCATTAAGCAGAGATTATGCGATCAATTCATTCAAAGTTGGTTTCATGATGTTGAAACCTCCTCGCGAGGGCAAGTTTACTCCTTATTCAAATTTCAGTTTAATATTGAACCATATCTTTTAAAGCTAAATCGTAATGAACGAAAAGTAATATGTAAATTTAGAACATCAAATATAAAATTTCCTATAGAAACAGGAAGATGGAATAGAGTCCCACGCGAGGAAAGGTTATGTCCCCTATGTAATAACTGTGTTGGGGACGAATACCACTACTTATACCAATGTACTAATGTATCTGTTGTAGCTCTTAGACAACTTTATATACCAAATTATTATTATGTCAACCCAACTTATATCAAAATGAAAGGAATGTTCTCAATTTGTAACACGGTACTCTTAACAAAAGTAAGTAAATTTATACAAAGAGTAATGAAGCTACTTAATATCTAAAATAATTTAGCTAAAAGAATTATTGAAATGGGTTGTTATTGTATGAATTGTATCATGTGTCATATTATGTGAGTACTATGTCCATCAATGTATACTATGTATTATGTGACCTCTTGTTACGCACGTATACGTGTGGCGTGAGTGTAAAAATAAAACTTGAAACTTGAAACAAATAACCTTACCTCCTCGTATAATTTACCTGTGGAACTCTGTCAGTTGTGTACTTATTAACTCTTTATACTTTTTTACAGGTGTCGTCTGTCAACTGAGGTCAGATTAGGGAGTATCAAGTTCAAGTTCTTTATTAGGGAGTATCAGACGCCAGTTTAAGTTGCCGCATGAACTACAGGAGGAGAAAAGAAAGTTTAGCCTAACTGGAACGGAGCTTTACAATACAGTAAGTCTGCTATATATTTATAACAATTATAAAAATAAGATCTCACGACCGTCTAGAAAAACAAGCTTTTTTACCCCCCACATGGCTATTAAGGCTCTAATGAAAGCAGCTTGTTTTTCTGGTTGTTTGTAATAATAATAATCTTTATTTAAGGTGGCTCCACACTTTCGCAATTAACCTGCAAAACTCGTTGAAACTTTCATATCATGGTTATGCAACTATGTAGAGTTGATTTTATGAAAATCTAAACATTCCGATAGTTTGGGGACCTTTTTGGAAAAAATACCAAAAAATTAAATTCTCGTCAATTTTAATATTTTCCGTTTTTTGTGTGTGTGGCATTGTTCGGAACAATAACAACAATAATAAAATGAAAAGAAGCATTTCTAATTAACCCTACAAATATTTTATTTATCGCAAAATATGTAACACATGTTACACAAAGTGTTTTTTTTTATTAAATTTGTACGGATAAAAGTGATTATCTACAAGCTAAAAGCAAACAGGACACAAAGATCTAAACATATAGAATGGGAAATTGAACAAAATATACACAATGGCTTTATAATTAATTTATTTTACATTTTACAATCACTTTGATCCGGGTTAGAGTTATCTTCCTTGAAAAAAAATCGAAACTTTTTGCAGGGGGCTGACATTTACACAATGACAGTTGTCTCTGTTTACATATAACAAAAATAATGGAAATGAATAAAAAATATGATATCAAAATGATCAATTTATTGTTCTTTAATGGAACCAAATTACCCTCAGTCATGTACACTTTGGACATCATTCCACAGTCCGCTAACTCACGGTATATTTAAGAAATAATCAACATATGTGCGTGCATTATGGTGGAATATATAACGAGGGTGAGAAAATGTTGGTAAAAATAATCATAATTTTTCCAACATTTTCGAATCCCGAGTTATATATTCCACCATAATGCAGGCACATAAGTTGATTATTTTTATTCTACAACGTCAAATGTAACTAATTGTAAAGTTTTGCTGTCTTATATGGCGACATGACCTAGATAATTCGATATGCAAATTAGACGCTGTTATTTTGCGCGTGCAAGATTTATCACGTGAACGTGTTGCCTCGTTTTAACTTGATCAATGTCGCGCAAACATTTCTCAGTGCGTAGGGTTGGGATTCCCGGATTGCGTTTACTTCTAAAACCATCATCATCGTACCGATATCAAGCGGATTTTCTTGGAAGTGCCAGTGATAAAACATCATACGATATGCCTGACATGAGTTGGCATATTTAGTTGGTTGCCATGACGTGATGGAAAGTCGCTGACCGGCTGATCATGACGCGACCCTCACCTTCACCGACTTCACCGGACAGCTGTGTTTTGCAACCACTGTTCAGACCGATGCTACTTTTTGCAACAGTATTCTTCAAACATGGTATGTATACTGTAGGCGAATGCTCGACATCACTTTTATTTTTTGAAAGCAGACGACGTTTTGCAGACCAGAAACAACTGAACACGTGTGACGTCAGATACGATGTTTATTTCAATCAATCAAACATTGGCACGCTATCGAAATCGTTCGTCAAAACATTTAATCAACGCTTGACAGTACATACATCGTGAAATGTACGGCACTACGCAGTGAAGTAAAAACAGAAGTAGATAAATGGCAGGCCTGTCAAATATTTTGATCCCGCCTGAGAGTTATGCTATTTTTGTTAATTCATGATAAAATATGGGGAGGTTGTTGGAACAGCATGCGTGCGCACTATTCACATGCATTGCTTATTGGCACGCGCATGGTATATCGCTCAATAATGCACTCTTTTTAACCAATGGAAACCGTCGTTACATCACAGACGTGGTAGAATTATAATTACATGTCAGGTACATATGTGACCAGAGGCTATCGCATGGTATGCCGTTCTCACGTGCATTCACACATGCATTTCATAGGTATCTTGATATTTTACAAAACATTATTTTCACAGAGTAAGTAGACTACATTTGTAAACACGATTTAATCGACAGAGCGAAACTCCCTCAACAGCGAAAATCGTAACGACCTCGAGCTTATGAACTCGTGTAAGTACGTGATATGCACATGTGAGGTTGGTACGTCCGCATTCCATGTGTTTCCTATATGACCTTCTCGAGGTCGTCTGGTCTCATGTCACTGTCTTCCCGTGAGTCTGTTTATGTCAATGAANAATGCCCGATACGCAATACGGAAACGACGACACGGTGTACATGCACATTTTGATCAAGATAACTGAGTCCGAGCTGTACTTTTTCGGGAAGTACGTCACGAAATTGGACGCTGATGACGATGTGTGGAGCCACCTTAACGTCGTGTACAATTGTTAACAACAAACATAAGCTCTGTAGAGCTTTTATTACGACGCCGCTAAAGGAACAAACGGTGTTTTCGTGGTGGAGGAAAACCCACGGGGGGAAAACCACCGTGCCATCGGAGGGATAACAACTAACCCTATCAGACATCACTCTCTTTTTTCCACTACCGCTGGGGATCGAACCGAAATTCTTGGGAGAGCGAGTGGTCTGAAGCTCACGCTCGATACATGTAGGCAACAGTAGTACAATGATTGTGCGCGGTTTTTTTTCTTTTTCTTTAGAATGTATCAAGCATTAATTGGTCCAGTCATAGGGCCCCGGGGTTTGGGACCCCCGAGGTTCCTCACAATGCATAAAACTGTAGATTTTCAATCAATAGAAAAATATCACAGATAGTACATGCATTTAAAATATAGATTTAATATCAGAACAATTAACACTATATGATTGTGCGCGTTAGCGATCACGGCTACCGAGGCACCCAAATGTTAGATCTCGTGTGTGTACTTACCTCCTTCACATGGACATTTAATAATATTTTTATCATAGTAATTATTATATAATATCCACTGTTACAGAAAAGGAGCACAATAATGTGAATAGTTACCTGAAATATAATGTCGTTTGTTATTTCGGCCGCTCTTTTTAAATTGATATTAATGATATAACTGATTTTTCTACTAACATTAAGCTGTTGGCAGATGGCACCCCTCTGTGATTATAGTTGGTCATCCCACTCAGGCTGCTCACGCTCTGTCAGGGGATCTTAGCAAGAGTAGTGACTGCAGTGGCTGATCCAGAGGTTTTTTTGGGGGCTTCAGGAAACCCCCCACCCTGATAATTTTCTTTACAAATAATGCATTTTCAGCATTTTCCTCTATTTTCCAGGAAAAAGATAACTAGATCCATCCCAAATGTCATTTCAATTATTGATTCATCTTCACGTAGGCATCTTGGTCTTATCTACAGTATGTTTATAAAAAAAAGTGTGCAAGAGACTGAAATAAGGTAGGCCGAAAAAAACATGAAATTAATCCTTTATTAGACCACGGAATTAGATTCTAAGTCCGCGATTAGACCAATTTTGGAACAAATGATCTACTAGAATCTGTTCAGTTGGAAGCAACCGATTCTAGTGAACTTGGTTCGGAAACACTGGTACATTTGTATGTATAGACACCTAATATGTGCACAAAGTTTTGATATGAAAATTTATCTCGGGAACCCTATCCAATTCAAGTACTGAAAAGTCATTACGAAACGCAGAATGTCCAGTCACCAGTTAGAAATTGAGCAAGGTAGATATATAAATGTACCAAGGAATTTAAGAATCTGTAAATTATGCAATTTAGATATTGAGGACGAATACCACTTTGTGCTTAAATGTCCATCTTTTCAGATACTTAGACATATTCACATGAAAAAATATTATTGGTCAAAACCCAACATGTTTAAATTCATCAGTCTTATAAACTCTAGCAATACATCTGAATTATGCAAATTTGGAAAGTTTCTGCACAAATTATTTATGTTGAGAGAGAATCTGAAAACAAATTTAAATGTATGAACTAACAACAATGCGTTCTCCTTCAATACATTATTTTTATTAATTTTTCTTTAACTAGTATAACTTTTGTGATGTACATTCATTCAAATACATGTCACTTATTTTATAACTAGTATATCATTCATTTAAAGTACATGTCACCTAATTGTTTACACATGCAAACTGTCGCCCTGGCAAGCATGTATTGTATATGTATGGATTGTAGTACTTTTGGAAAATAAAATGAATGAATGATAAAAAGTTTCTAGCGCATTGCTGTTTAATTTTGCTCTTAATCCTTTTGAGGCAATTTTCACCTTTTTATATCGAACTGAGTAACATTTCTAAATAATGCGTGTGTGTTATGGTAGACAACTCTGTGACGTAGTATTGGAATCCATAACCACAGGTTTTACAGTGAATAATGAATGGATACTTGTTTCCTACGTATGTATATGTACATTCGCCAGGCGTATTCCCTTCACGTCTATGTAAGTTTGTCCTGTCGCACGTTTAGTATATACCTGAAACTTCATTATAATACGTACTAATTGACCTAAGGATAAATGAAGAGACATACGTTTTGATGAAAGCTCATTTGCATTTTCGTTTTGCGTTAAAAGTTACATTCAGTTCATATAATCATTGAAGACTTGGAATAATTAATAAACAGCTTGTCTAATCAATACTAATATATTATACACGTAAATAAGTAAAGTGATCTAACCCTGCCTTTCACATACGACACTATGACTTATAGATCTATACACTAGAGCTATGTCGGTAGTAGCTGTATACACCGACGCACATTTGTATTCAGGCTCCGTATAACGTATCACCCACAATTAACATTGTCTAACTCGGTATACACTGTACTAAAACGCCCTCGGGATATTTCGGCAAACTTCGCTTCGGTTGCGCTTTAAGGACTGTGTAAGGCTTTAGTGATATTCTATATTCAAATGTACACAGTTCTGTGTACACGGGATTATTATAGAATTTTTCGTGTCCGCTCAGGTGTGTCACTGATCCAGTAAAAGTCAGTCCCCACCGGTACTCTTAGGAAGCCTACCATCGGACCGTGCTTGTTCCAATGACGGGAGGTGCATGGGGCACTGAGCCAGATTAAGACGGTCCCTCGGGGATAACATGGGAGGAGTCCTGACGGGATGTTCGCTGTCCCTCCTGGTTCTACTCCTCCTCCTACAAGGTGAGTAGTGTGAACACGTACAGCCACACACCTGAAGGAAGGCGTGGTCGACCTGTCCAGTTTTACAGGTGGTGGTGAAAACATATATAATCCTTTATGGATTTTATTAAACCGTATATCAGTGCTAGTGATATATCGACTAGGTTTAGGTTAAAATGGCCTCCAGTTATCACAGGTGTGGTGTATTGATTACTTAAGATGTCTGCGCTGTCAATTACATTCATAACATCTATCGGGCCATACAGGTTTTCTATTTTTATAACTAGAAAATATGGTGTTCCGTGATATTAAGACCATGCATTGATGGTTTTGATAAACGTTTCGCCTTTGGAAAGACTTAACTTGGATAATCTTGACTTTTGCACCGCCTTTGTATACACACATGGCACGAGGAAGTGTTATAGAAGACTGGTCATGAACACTGGAGTTCGGCAACCGTGACATTTACTTAATCTATATGTATTTTTTTGTGCAATGGTGATTTGTATAAATATCGTGCCTCAGTGTTCCTTGTTCCAAAGTCCGGGCAGCAACGGTTCACTTTAAATGTAATTTAAATGTAGATACTTCGAGTGTTACATTTAGACAGACGCATTGCCTGTGAGTATTACGTCAGTGTGATAATATATTTTGATATTTTTAATGCGATGAATAGAACAAGTAGACCAATGAATCTAGGTTTGACGCTCGTGGTGTCACAGTTGTACATGGCCTGTTGCTTTGAACTGCCAGAGACAGCCATGTAGTATATATACACGTCTCTGGGGCTGCTTATCTAACAGCCATGTAGTATATGCACGTCTCTGGGGCTGCTTATCTAAAAGCCATGTAGTATATACACGTCTCTCGGGCTGCTTATCTAACAGCCATGTACTATATACACGTCTCTGGGGCTGCTTATGTAACAGCCATGTAGTATATACACGTATCTGGGGCTGCTTATCTAACAGCCATGTTGTATATACACGTCTCTGGGGCTGCTTGTCTAACAGCCATGTAGTATATACACGCCTCTGGGGCTGCTTATCTAACAGCCAAGTAGTATATACACGTCTCTGGGGCTGTTTATCTAACAGCCATGTAGGATATACACGTCTCTGGGGCTGCTTAGCTAACAGCCATGTAGTATATACACGTATCTGGGGCTGCTTATCTAACAGCCAAGTAGTATATACACGTCTCTGGGGCTGTTTATCTAACAGCCATGTAGGATATACACGTCTCTGGGGCTGCTTATCTACCAGCCATGTAGTATATACACGTCTCTGGGGCTGCTTATCTAACAGCCATGTAGTATATACACGTCTCTGCTCACCCAAACCCTTGTTCTAGAGGTTTATATATATCTTCAAAACGTTGAAAAGGCGTAAATTCTTTTTTATTGAAACACGCTCTATTTAGTCACGCTTGGGTAGGTTTAGGGTAGGTTCAGTATGACAACCACGGGTGTAACCCAAATTTACATTGTGAGTTTTTAATGAGCGTAGCCCGTCGTTTCCGGGTGGAGTCGTGACAAAGTCTGGATCCACACATTAGTCACAACATAAAGCCCCCCGTGTCGTTACAGTTGTGCTACAGAACTGTCAACACCCGTCCTGTAACAATGGGAACTCACCACCAGACAGCTTAATTGTCTGTCGACTGGGTAGCATGCATACGAGAAAAATAAACTTGGAGGTACAGTTATGGCATCAGCTATATATGACAACAATATATGACAGCTGTGTATGACAGCTATATATGACAGCTGTGTATGCCAGCTATATATGACAGCTGTGTATGACAAGCTGTGTATAACAACAGCTATATACGACAGCCGTGTATGACAACAATATATGACAGCTATATATGACAGCTGTGTATGACATCAGCTATATATGACAGCTGTGTATGACATCGGCTATATATGACAGCTGTGTATGACATCAGCTATTAATGACAGCTGTTTATGACATCAGCTATATACGACAGCTGTGTATGACATCAACTATATATGACAGCTGTGTATGACATCAGCTTTAAATGACAGCTGTGTATGACAACAGCTATATGTGACAGCTGTGTATGTCATCAGCTATATATGACAGCTGTGTATGACATCAGCTATAAATGACAGCCGTTTATGACATCAGCTATATACGACAGCTGTGTATGAGATCAGCTATATACAACAGCTGTGTATGACATCAGGTTTCAATGACAGCTGTGTATGACAACAGCTATATGTGACAGCTGTGTATGACATCAGCTATATATGACAGCTATATGTGACAGCTTTGTATGACATCAGCTATATATGACAGCTGTGTATGACATCAGCTATATATGACAGCTGTGTATGACATCAGCTATATACGACAGCCGTGTATGATAACAATATATGACATCTGTGTATGAAAATAGCTATATATGACAGCTGTGTATGACATCAGCTATATATGACAGCTGTGTATGACATCAGCTTTAAATGACAGCTGTGTATGACAACAGCTATATGTGACAGCTGTGTATGACATCAGCTATATATGACAGCTGTGTATGACAACAGCTATATATGACAGCTGTGTATGACATCAGCTATATATGACAGCTGTGTATGACATCAGCTTTAAATGACAGCTGTGTATGACAACAGCTATATGTGACAGCTGTGTATGATAACAGCTATATATGACAGCTGTGTATGACATCAGCTATATATGACAGTTGTGTATAACATCAGCTATATATAACAGCTGTGTATGACAGCTATATATGACAGCTGTGTATGACATCAGCTATATATGACAGCTGTGTATGACATCAGCTATATAAGACAGCTGTGTATAACATCAGCTATATACGACAGCCGTGTATGATAACAATATATGACAGCTGTGTATGAAAATAGTTATATATGACATCTGTGTATGACAGCTATATATGACATCTGTGTATGACATCATCTATATATGACAACTTTGCATGACATCTATATATGCCAACTGTGTATAACATCAGCTATATATGACAACTGTGTATTATAACATCAGCTATATATGACAACTGTGTATTATAACATCAGCTATATATGACAACTGTGTATTATAACATCAGCTATATATGACAACTGTGTATTATAACATCAGCTATATATGACAACTGTGTATTATAACATCAGCTATATATGACAACTGTGTATTATAACATCAGCTATATATGACAACTGTGTATTATAACATCAGCTATATATGACAACTGTGGATTATAACATCAGCTATATATGACAACTGTGTATTATAACATCAGCTATATATGACAACTGTGCATTATAACATCAGCTATATATGACAACTGTGTATTATAACATCAGCTATATATGACAACTGTGTATTATAACATCAGCTATATATGACATCTGTTTATGCCATCAATTATAAATGGCAACTGTGTATGACAACAGCTATATATGACATCTGTGTATGATATCATCTATATATGACAGCTGTGTATGACATCAGCTATATATGACAAATGTGTATATCATCAACTATATATGACAGTTGTGTATGACAGTTATATATGACAGCTGTGTATAACATCAGCTATATATGACAACTGTGTATGACAATAGCTATATATGACATCTGTGTATGATATCATCTATATATGACAACTGCGTATGATATCATCTATATATGACAGCTGTGTATGACATCAGCTATATATGACAAATGTGTATTGCATCAACTATATATGACAGTTGTGTATGACAGTTATATATGACAGCTGTGTATAGCATCATCTATATATGACAGCTGTGTATAACATCATCTATATATGACAACTGTGTATGGCAACAGCTATATACGACAGCTGTGTATAACATCAGCTATATATGACAAATGTATATGACATCATCTTTATATGACAGCTGTGTATAACATCATATATCTATGACAACTGCGTATGACATCAGCTATATATGACAACTATGTATGGCAACAGCTATATACGACAGCTGTGTATGGCAACAGCTATATATGACAGCTGTGTATGGCAACAGCTATATACGACAGCTGTGTATGACATCAGCTATATATGACAAATGTGTATGATATCATCTATATATGAATAATGTATGGCAACAGCTATATACGACAGCTGTATTTGAAATCAGCTTTATATGACAACTGCGTATGACATCATCTATATATGACAGCTGTGTATGAAAATAGCTTTATATGACAAATGTGTATGACATCAGCTATATATGACAAATGTGTATGGCATCATATATATATGACAGCTGTGTATGACATCATCTATATATGACAACTGTGTATAACATCAGCCATATATGACAACTGTGTATGACATCAGCTATATATGACATCAGCTATATATGACCAATCATGCGACAAGCCGTTTGTTTAAAACTAGATAATAAACAGATACTTAACAAATATAAAAAGAGAACTACAAACGTACGCATGAAAAAATGTCAAGACAAATCTCCAGGAGGGATTCCTTTTATCTGCACTATTTACTTATGTTTCAGTGTTGTACTGGGCTTAACAGAATTAGTATTGGAATACTCCTTTCACCATGAAGTGCTATGGAATGATCATGATGTCATTGTAATCAAAAGTTCAATTGGGTGGCACTGTCCTTTCCCTGGGGCTTAGTCGATGTAGTTTTTGTCATTGTTGTACGTCAGGTTATATTGTTCTCACATACCTGTTTTGTGGGTATTGAACAGAGTATAAAGCTGGGTCATTTTATCGTATTATATCAACAATGTAAACCGAATCACGTAAAATATTATACGAATGCTGTGTCATTTCAGACATAAATATGATCTTAGCATTGATAATATCTGTTACGTCAAATTACCACCATTTTTGTTTTTCAAAACTGGTTTGTCATGCGATACTAAAGATCCGGGTATGCATAATTTATTTAAACCTACTTTTCCATATACATCCTCCGATTTCCAGGAAGTATACGGTCTTCGTTCCCCGCAGGTGACTTAAATGAGCGAAACTCGTGGAAATTCTAGGATGAACCATGTTACATGCATAAAGATAAGATCAAGAACGTCTGACATAAAAGTACGTGATACTGTGAATGACATGGGAGTGTGTGACATAAAAGTACATTATACT